>NW_015388761.1:7794-10092 GCF_001527695.2 Protobothrops mucrosquamatus
GTCATCTAAAAGATGGACTGTGTGGTTTGCCATCGCAGCTGCCACAGACGCTGGGGCAGCTCCGTCTTCTGTGTTCGGTTTTGTTCCACTGGGGGACCCTGGAAAGGGTCAAAAGTTGCCCTGTAGGGGCAACGAGTAAGGAGGGGACCCCCACTTGATCGTGGGAGGGCGGCAGCCGTTCCGCTTGATCTGGGACAGCTCTCCAAACCGGCAGAGGAAAGACCAGCCATAGCGATATGGCTCGTCACTAGGCTGCAGACAGCCGAAGTCAAACTTACCACCAGGCACTTCTAAAGCAACGCAGATGAAACTGGGTGAGATCCGATCTTCTCTGTAAGTTCCTAAGTATTTTTCTTCCTATAAAAGCTGCCAAAAGTATCTTTCCCCCTGTGAGGAGAGAGGGAAGGGAATTTCTATCCCACCCTCTAAGAATAGCAGCGACTGACTACCCAGGGGAGTTAAAGAACTAAAAGAATAACTTTAATCTAATTGGATTTATATGTTTCTGAAACTTGGGGCCCAAAAGTTTTCTTATTTTCACTGTAGACTTTTGTTTTTATCTATAAAATAGAAATAAAATTGGAAAAATTTTGGACTTAAAAAACCTTAAGCGGCATCGGTGACATCTTGTGGTGAAGCTTGGTATTACAACTTGTTATTGCCTAAAGAAGACTTGGCTTGAAGCCCAGACTACAGATAAGACTCTTTTAACTTTGATAAACACCACATGTGAGAAGTTCAGCTGTAAAGAGAACTTCTGGGTGGCATGGCTGGCCTCCTTGAACTATGAATGTAAACCTTTATTGATTTTTAGAGCTGTATATGGGGAATTACCTTCCTACTTTTTTATCTGAGGAATATTGGTCATTACTGGAGATGATGAAATATCTTGGATTATAAAATCTTACTTGACAAACGACTTTTACTATAAAGACTACCTACAAACATGTGAAATAGAGGTCCCATACCCAGCTATAAAATTATTTTCATTGTCTGATTTCAAAGTCTTCAACTTAACGCACCATTAAAAGAAGACAGATGAAGACCAGAAAAAGATTTTTTTCCATGTTAAAAGCAATACATGAAACCATCCTTTCAGCTTGTGACGAAATAAGATGTTACAGAAAAGAACAAGATGTCAGCTTAGATATACAAACCCAAATTCCGACTACAACTAAAAAACTAACAACGCAGAAGGTAACAGAAGAACTGGAACAATCAAATATTAAGACAGAGGACTCAATTGACCAACAAATACAGTCAATGGAATATCCAAAAAAGGGACTGACAACACTGAAAATGGAAGACTTTCTATATAAATCAGAAGAAATTTGAGGAGCAAGAAGAAGAATAGACTGAATGGAAGATAAACATACCAGGACAATTATGGGGATTTGGAATAATAGGAAGATGATTTAAGGAATACAAATGGGCTAGCCCTTCCCAAAAAATGGCAACTAAATGGTCTCTCTTATTCCAAACAATATATATAATAATAGAGGGAGATCTATTTGATGATTTAAAAGCGTTGACATGGAAGGCTAGCTGGCAAAGAAAGAAAGCAAGAATAAGGTTGAAGAAAATTAGGGTTTTGATTTATCAGAGAGGATTTTATATTACAAATTAGAGGGTCAAAGGGAGAAGTTAAGATAAGGGAAATTTTGGTCATTAAATTTAAAGCATTTGGAAATCAGTTGAAAATAAGGATGCTATTTGTTTAATACTGAAAAATTATACCCAAAAGAAAAAAAAATATTATGAATATGTTTGATTTATTGATTAACTCAAACTATATATATATATAATGGGCTTTGATTTATTGAAGGGGATACTGTATTATTAATTAGATGATGTAAGATGGGGGGAAATAGATAACTTTTAGGAAATAGAACAAGATTATACCCAAATAGATAAGATGTGTATTTTGAATATTAGATTCTGTTATGAATTGAGATAAAGGAAACTTTGGTTACCTAAAACCTGGAAATTATAAATATCAAATGTTAAATTTGAATATTGATGGGAAACTAAAAATTGGGGGAAACCAATAACAGGACATTGATTGACTGTAAAGATTGAATGTAAAAGTAATTAAGATAAGACTTCCGGTTTGAGTTCCTGTGCCGATGGCGGCGTTTTCGTTCGCCGCCTGCTCCGAGGACGCGTAAAAGCCGCAGGAGCAGCGTCAAACAGCTGCTCCGCGGCTTGAATCCCCTTCCCGGGCATAGGGGAGGGGAGAGAGCTTCCCAGATAGGGGTAGAACTACTGAGCTCCCACAGTTTTACAGCTGTGGGGGTG
>NW_015388761.1:12265-24401 GCF_001527695.2 Protobothrops mucrosquamatus
GGGTGGGGAAGGGTGGGTTGAGGGAGGGGGGGAGATATATTGTAAAACTTTTAAAAATTTTCAATAAAAAAAAAAAAAAAAAAGTAATTAAGATATGTATAAGCTAAAAATTTATTGATAAACGTAATAATGATGTTTCTATTTAGTTGATATAATAAGAACTGTGTTAGCTTAAATATGAGATAGTAGATATTAAGGGAAAAAGAGAGGAAATATTTGAGGTTGTAGTTTGAGATTTGTACTAAAGATTTTTGTATGTTACTGAACTATTGATTAACCCAGCCACCACAATGCTTTTTAAATACCTAAATGTAAAATTAGAAAATTAATAAAAAAATATTATTAAAAAAAAAGATGGACTGTAAGCACAAGATGGGTTTCACTTCAGAAGTTCCAGTGAACATGTATTCGGCCAAAGCATGACAAGGTTGATCTGAATTCTATGAAGGATGGAGAAAAAAATCTTGAGAGCAGCATTCCAGAAAAAGACTTACATTATAGAAAGAGTTGCTTCAATGGAACCTACTAGACCATTTAATGAAAATTCAGAAATAACATTGGCTTCAAGACCTTTATGTCTAAACACTAATGGTAACAATATGGAAAGCTAATGAGCCTGAAGTCTTTATACAGGAAGGAAAATATGATTCAGTAAATAGAATGGAAACTTGATAGGACAATTCTGATGACTGGAATATAACAATTGAAGGACATAATTTGTTCAAAGGGAAAAGTTATAATAGAAATAAAGGAATATTTGAGATATATGTTAAATCTATTCAGAAATCCAAGTAAATGAATAAAGTGATTACTGAAGGAATTAAATCCCAGTAAACCTGAAATTTGTAACTGAGAATATTCTAGAGTATATCACAATTTGA
Organism: Protobothrops mucrosquamatus; assembly: GCF_001527695.2. Taxonomy (NCBI): domain Eukaryota; kingdom Metazoa; phylum Chordata; class Lepidosauria; order Squamata; family Viperidae; genus Protobothrops; species Protobothrops mucrosquamatus. The sequence goes on from NW_015388761.1 coordinate 13,147, forward strand.
TTCATTGAAAATAATTAGGTAATTACAGGAGATAAAAAATATTGCCATACTAAGCTTATCATATTTTTTAAAATTGAGTCAACTACTTTAGTAGATGGTGGGGATGCCATAGACATAATTTACACTGTATGTTTTTGATAATCCATGATATTGTATCTAGCTTGGTATGCATGGAATGACATATCAGTTAAATGGATATTCATCAATGTTTCCTCAACAAACACAAGAGGTACTGAATGGGCTGCCATTCCTGTTTCCAGGAATCTTTAAAATTTTTATTAATGCCTGGATGAGAAAGTGGAGGGAATCTTTATAAAATTTGCAAATGACAAAAAAGGTTGGACAGCTAATGCTAAATACTACTAATAAAACTAAAACTAAAAACTTTGTTGATAATCTAGAAAAATGGACTGAAAGTTACAGAATCAAACTTTACTAAGACAAATGCAAAGTTCTTTACTTAAGAAACAGAAATATAAGATCGTGGTTACCTAGCTTGGTAATAATCCTTGTGAAACAGATCTTGGATGAGTACTTGACAGCAAAATGAATGTGAGTGAGCAGTATAGTGTGGCTGCAAAATTAGCAAATGCACTTTATTCCTAGGTCAACAGGAATGTAGATGTAAAATCACAGGGGGGGATTAGCTTCAATTTACAATGCAGTACTCAGATCTCAATGAGCATTGTGTTCAGTACTAGACAATAAGTAAAATTCAGACTTTTCTGAACAGGTTGAACAGAAAAGAGGGAGAAGAATAATCAGGTTTCATGGAGTCTGTAGAAACTAGGAATAGGCTGGGTTTAGGGATACAGCATTCTTCAAAAGGCTATCACAGAGAAGATTAAGACCTGCTCTATTCCCTAGAACAGGGCTTTTCAACCTGTGGTATACAGACCATCAGTGGCAGGTGGTATGCGACCGTCCCAGACAGGTGTAGCGGGGGAGAAAGAGAGAGGGAGAAGTGCAGCCTCCCAGAAGGCGGATTGTAAAAGAAACTAACTTGCAGAACAGAAGAACAAAGTACATGTTGGAGAATTAACCTTTGCCATACTACTGTCTAAGGAAAAAGGTTAGGTAGCCATCTGTTGAAACTCTGCAGTAATGTGGACATTTGCCTCTGAGCAGAAGATTCATGGCCAACTCCATGAATCAATCAGAGATACTTATGGAATCTCCATTTCAGAGAAAAAGCACCTCTGATTGCTAGCTGCTCAGATAAGCACCAACTTTTGTTTCATGCGTTGCTTATAGGCATCCAATTCATCCAGTATAGGAAGTAGCTGGGAGGACCTTTGCTGTGCCTTTTCCCCCCCCCTGTAGTCCTATAGCGCTAGGACCCAGAATACTTTCGAGAAACATCAGACCTATCGTCTCTGGTTTCAAGGAGGTCGCTGTGAGTCGCCGAGGGCGTGGCCCAATGAGTTCCTACACAGCGGGGAGGTGTGGCTTGCAGGAGGGCGTGGTTTGTGTTATGATTTCTCTTAAGTGAGAATATTGTACTATACTGTAACCTGCTTCAGAGCGTCTGGTCGGCCGCCTCGGAGAGCTATGGCGGGGAAGCGGCCGCTAGTAGTCTTGTTCGACCTGGGCGGCGTCCTTTTGGGTAGCAGTCAGATACTTTTCCGAAATCTGGAGAAGACTTTGGGCCTACCTGGGTGGGTAATCGCAGGGAGTAGAAATGGTGATGGGGGTCTGCCTGATTCTGTTTCTCTGTGTCTTTACATACGTCGACTTTACCAATACGTGTGCTGCGCCCACCCGCAGTTATGATCCAAAACTTAATTTCTGCAAGTGCGGTTGGCTTAATAAACATAAACGCCTATGGCGCTTTCGCCATGTACTTCAAGGCATGGAGGAAAAGCTTTGCAGTTGATCGGTGTCGATCGACTTTCACTGCGTATACGCCATACGTTTTCGCACGTATTTATTCAAAAGCTCCAAGCATTAGACGTTGACAATTAAGTTCAGTGTGAACTTCACGAAAGTCTCTGGGTGAATGGCGATTTTGAGTGCAGGAATACGGAAATATAGCCGGCATTTTATCCACTGATCTGCGGCACTTAGAGAACCAATGTGCTCAGTTCTTCGGGATTTTGAACAATTTTAAAATAGAGAGAAATTCCGATGCTGTCCTGCAGTTAGCATTATTATGTTAAATGTAAGCAAAGGTGTTGTAGTAATTGTTATTTTCATAGTGTCACTGATGTGTGTGATACTTTATCCAGAATGGGGAAGCAAATCCATGTGCCAGAGAACTTAGTCTACAAATTATGTGTGGAAAATGAGGACAAAACGGAAGGAAAAGTAAATCAGGAAATAATGCACAATAATTGTACTTAAGATTTGTCATGGCAGACTGTTCACTAATTGATTTAAGATGTATATGCTGCTTTTTATTGTAAACATCTCAAAGTAGTTTACAACCATTATAAAAGCAGTCCATTGAAAAGGCAGTTTATATATTGGAAGTTACTGCTTTGGTAAGGCCAGTATAAGAGGATTTAATTTAGCTTAAAGGATGGCAATGTTGAGAGTCTGCAATACCTTAAAAGGGGTTGTCTATGGAGATTCTCAGTCATCCAGGTCACGGTTGTTCCAAATGTGCTTTTTTCTCTCTCAAAAGGCAACTGGACTTTTTTTCCTTGAAGCTTCTTGGATGAGAAGCAAAACTTTGTCAAGGAAAAACAAAGGTCAGCTGCCTTTTGAGAGAGAGAGGGGGAAAAAAGACCTTTGGGACATAGAAGGGGGCTGTATCCCATTGGTCAGGGCCACTGTAATTGTCAGTGTAATTGTCAGTGTAATTGTCACTGTAATTGTCAGTGTAATTGTCACTGTAATTTTTAACAAATAATAACAGAAAATGACATTGTTTTAAATGTTTGCTAGTATCTTCACTATCTGGCAAATAATTTTGATTTTGTGAAACCCTGGGAGGCTCTTGGGGGGGGACCTTCAGAGTTCCTTGGACCGTGCTTTACAAAACATGGGTATAGAGGATACCTGGTGCCAATTTTGGAATTTTCTAAGCTAGTTAATAATATTTTCTTCTGTATATTGATTCACACAGCTTATTTTATTAGCATTGTGATAACCAAGGCAGGTTTTATAGTATTGCAAAATCATCACAGGTTTCTTAAGGTATTTGTTTAATTACTTCCTTGAGACATAATGCACTAGCTGTTGCTTTTCCCATGGATATTATGTATAACAGCTCAGTTTGGTAGAACATTATTATCCTTATAATAATGCATAGGAGTCTGAGATCTGCCTAAGAGGAGATGACATTGAAAATCGGGATGACCATTGGTCTCTTAAGCAATATGCTCTATCAGAGCTTATTGTAGGGTTTGTGTACATAAAAGACTCTTTTTTACCAAGAGGGCCTATGAACAGCTTTTGTATCCTTCTGAAAAAGTAAGAATAAAGTATAATAACAATAATAATAATAATAAAAAGTTGGAAGGGACCTTGGAGGTCATCTAGTCCAATCCCCTGCTCAGGCAGACTACCCTATACCATTTCACAGGGCTTTTTTTCTCATAGAACACCCAGAACGGAATTCTGGCACCTTTTTTGGATGGAATCTTGTAGGGTAGGCAAGGCGGGTTGTATGATGTGTGTGAGTTCCGGCACCTTTTTTTTTTTTTTTAAGAAAAAAAGCACTGCCATTTCAGACAAATGGCTGTCCAGTCTCTTCTTAAAAACTTCCAGTGTTGGAGCATTCACAGCTTCTGGAGGCAGGTTGTTCCACTGATTAATTGTCCTCACTGTTAGGAAGTTTCTCCTTAGTTCTAGGTTGCTTCTCTCTTTCGTTAGTTTCCATCCATTGCTTCTTGTCTTGCCTTCAGGTGCTTTGGAGAATAGCTTGACTCCCTCTTCTTTGTGGCAAATTGAAACTAGATAATTGCTTTTTTTAAAAAAAAAAGTCCATTCATAGTACAGGGGGAGGGAGGATTTCGCATTCAGAACAGATTTACTTTAATTGGTTCATCTAAATTCCTTCCAAAGAAATATGGTAGTCTTAATAATGCAATAGAGACAAATCAAAGATATATTTTTCTATCTTAACATAAAGCATGTGATCACAAGCATATTAAAGAATTACATGAACTTGTTCCACGTTGAGAGTAGGATCCTCACAGTAAATTAAGTCAACCAAATAAATTATTAAAAAGTTATCCAAAAGAACATAAAAATATTCATATATCACATGAAGACCTAGGCAATTTTTGTTAACCCACAATTTATTATTATAATGGGTATTCAAATTTCCCATAACAAGAGTTGAAGGGAGTTATACATTAAGGATCCTCTTTAATGCAAATTAGCAAGATCCAGTTGAAGGTGTTGAGAAGTAGTTTTCTTGGGACCAACCAAAAATATCACAAAAAGTGTGAAGCAGTACTTTATTTTATTTATATTTCCTATTTCTTAAACCCCCATCTCCCGCAGAGATAGTTTATTTTTTAATTTATTTTAATTTTTTAATTTATTTGACTCATATTTATGACGGTTGCAGTGTCCCAGGGTCATGTGATCCCCTTTTGCAACCATTGGACAAGCAAAGTCAATGGGGAAGTCAGATTCACTTATCAACCATAAAGATTGTAAAAGATTGTAAAATGGAGCAAAACTAATTTAACAAATGTCTCACATCTGGACACAATTGTGGTTGTAAGTCAAGGACTGCCTGTATTAACTTTTGTCTCAGAAAAATAGCATGTCAGAAAGATAGTTAAACTAGGTTAGGCTAGATTAGACTAGACCTCGTACTTTCTGAAGACATGGAGCAGTTTTCAGAAATTATACATTATAAGTTTTAGGCATAGCTTATCCTACTCAATGATTACTCTGAGGTTCTGAGCTTGAAAACCAGCATATAGACTGTATTGTATCTGGATGCCTGATTAGAAGAAAGAAACTTGGAGGGGCAAATGCAAATTCATAGGACAAAAAGTAAGGCTTAAATAGATGATTGTTTGAGGTTGCTAGAAGTACTGTATTGTAGGGCAGTGGTTCTCAACCTTTTCTTCACCACGGTCCCCCTTTAAATACCTTTTGTGGCCACAGACCACAAGACTTAAGATTTAAATCATAACATTTTTTCAAGCCTTCATAGGCCCCCTGTGATGATATCGCAGCCCCACAGGGGTCTGCAGACCACAAGTTGAGAACCACTGCTGTAGGGAATGGAGATAACAAAGATGCTTTGAGGTATATACAGTAAGTACAGAGGCGCGTTTAAATCCAAAGCTATAAAAGTCTTTGAAAGTAAAGAATATGGATTTAAACAATTTAAGATGGATTCTAGACACATTTAAAAATTTGGAACTAGAGAAACAGCCAGGCAGAAAAAAGTTGTAGTTACTGAACAGTGCAGTAATGAGTTCTAAGTACCTTTTTTCTTATCTGGAGGATTTGCAAGGAAAGGTTTCCTCCAAACTGGTGTGACAGTACTTACACAAAGTCACTTTCAGATTATAGGAACAAAACATGGTGAATTAGGTGAAATATAAATAAATTGAATTTTTAGGGCCATCTCACTATCAAGGGATTCTGGATTTCTTACAACAGTGTTCCCAACCTTTCCAGCTTTGTGGACCAGTGGGTGGGGGATTGTTCTGGGCAAGCACGCACACTGTTCCATTTGCACAAGCGCTGGGCATGCACACCTGCCGCTCATACAAATGGAGCTGCACGTATGTGTGCTCGCCTATCGCTCGTGCAAGTGGAGTTTTACACAGCTTTGCGGACTGGTGTGGGGGAAGAGGGGATGTTTCCATGTAAGTGGTGGGCAAGTGTGCACACGTTGCTCCAGTTGCACAAGCAGCAGGCACACGTGTTCGCCGCTCATGCAAATGGAGCTGCATGGGTGCACGTGTTGCAACCCAGTTCCAAACAGGCCACAGCCTGGGGATTGGGAACCTCTGGCTTACAACATTTAGATTTCCACCCCAATCTAAATGACTGTTAGTTACCGGTATATGAATAATTGTGTTCTGTATTGAGATTCCAAATAGGTGAAATTATAGTTCTAGTCAGATTATACCTAGTTATACTTTAGGCTTGCTGATATTTTCCATGGTTACACCATACTATATCTTTTTCTCCTTTCAACATAATGCAGAATATTTCATTGTATAAGCGCTGTTGCAATCTTTCTGAAAGGATTAGGATGCTCTCGCTTAAATCATATTTGAGAGCTAATGTTGCATAGGGTTATGGTTGTGTAAGATCCAGATTCAAGTAAGATAGATCATGGTTGAGCAACACACAACTATGTGCTAGTCATTCATAGTAGTCCATTATAAAGAGCTATCAAAACAGTATATGATTTCCAGTATAAAATGGGATAATGTGTGTTCTTTAAACATCTTCCTGCTTTATAAAGGTTCTTTGGATGTCTGTGCAAATTCATTGGTAGCTCTCGGAAATATTACTAGATTTGAAAGAGATTTTATTTGACCCATATTCCAATAATACTCATTTAAGCCTAGTATGTAGCTATAAGAAGTCCTCCACAAATGTCTTCGGATTGATTTTGCTGTATAAGGCAAGAGACCAAGGACTAACTCAAAACAGTGACTCTTACATTTTTTTCCCCATAATGTCAGTTTCTGAATAGGAACCAGAAAATATGAATAAATCTCTTTTCTTATTGGACTGAATAGGTCAGTCCATTTCTAAATGTATGTTATCTTGGGACATGCATATGGGAATTTAACACATTCATATTTTTCTAAGACTTGCATTGCATTTTACTGATATCGCTGTAGCAAGGTCTGATTAATTATAGTTTGATATTTAGATGCACAGTGTTCTACCATTAGTGTGATGACTGAAGCCCAACTGCTGTCTGCCTTGAAAAGAACCATTATTCCCCTAATTTATGTGAATGTGTTTTTCAACTTCCAGAGATTTCTTTCAAAAAGTCATTCGGCATGGTGGCTCTGATGGACCTTTCTCAAAAGGGATGACTGGACAGATTGGATTAACTCAGGTAAGAGTTAGCTGCTATTGGAAGAGAACATAGTTCAGGGAAGAACAAGTTGTCTGAAGACATAAATACCAATGCTCCATTTCTGGCATCTCCCTTTACACAAAGGGTTTCTGGGCATCAGGGCTAGGGAATTCCATAGAGCAGAAAAGGGATGGGTGAGATGAGTCTGGTTCACATTAATCAGGATACCACAGAAACTATTTAACAGCAATAGCAATACCACTTAGATTTATATACTGCTTCACAATGCTTTACAGCACTCTAAGCAGTTTACAGAGTTAGCATATTGCCCCCAACAATCTGGGTCATCATTTTACCGACCATGGAAGGATGGGTCAACCTTGAGCCGGTCAGGATCAAACTCCTGGCAGTGGACAGAGTCAGCCTGCAATACTGCATTCTAACCACAGTGCCACCACATATCATGACAGTTCCTTGTTGTATTCAATACATTGCAAGATGTTTCAGCTACATCCTTGCCTTTCACTCTTCAGATGATCTTGGGTGGTACACTTGCTTTTGATCAGAGATGCTCAATTACCAGGTTTATTGGAGGAACCCTTTCTCCAGCAAATGGAGGAATGTAGACTCCACGTGTGGGTGTAAATTGTCCTCTAGCCCAATCAGACCAAACAATCAAAGTCGCCACGCCCCTTCAGGGTCTGAGCATGCCCCAGTTTTCTTTTGGTCTCAGCCCTGAAGCAGACGTGGAATTTGGCTCCTGATTAAATTTCAGATTAAGGTAGTTAGAATCCATCCGTGGACTTTACTATTCCTGGGGGGAGGAAATTTAGCCCGACACAGAGCTGCTCTGTTTTCTGTCTTTCTCCTCAGGCAAGCACTGAGACAGCCGGCTGATCGTTAAAACGCTGCCTTGTGCAGCGTGGCGATCGCCATTATCCTCCTCCCCCTCCCCCCCCACCTTTTTTCCTGGGTTTGTTTTTCTGTCTCGTTATTTTTGGTTAACTCCTAATTTCACCTTACTCAAGGCCTCCGTTATCTACCTTCCTTAGTTAAATAAACTAGTTACTTTCTGGATTTCTTTTTCCCTAAGGAGTTCCCTTTTTTTAAAAAAAAAAAAAAAAAAAAAGAGGTTTCTGTTTCCCCCGGATCGGCGTGGCCGCCATTTTGGAGGACTGGGCTCAATCGCAATTAATAATTTAAAAAATAAAAAAATAAAAATAAAAAATAAAATAAAAAAAATAAAATAATAATAATTAAAAATTCGGAGTTTACTTGCTTGACGGGGGGCTTTCCTCTCTCGATACTCGCGTTTGGAGGGTCTGGCCTACGAGGACACAGGGGCTCCTATCCTCTCAGTCAGCAAAAAAAGCCTCATTGCAGCCTCGGATCGTCGCGGCCGCCATTTTGGGGCCCGCGCGATCCCACTCTGCATATATATTTCAATTGCATTACTTCTTGAGAGAGAGGCTTTTTCACGCGGGGGTGTAGGGGATCCTACTTCCCTCCCATCGGATCAAGTCCTTTGGCTCTTGCTCTTCCTCCCCCCCCCACTGGTCAGACGCCATTTTTAATCAGCCTCGTGGCTGACAGTGAGTTTCCTGGATATATATACCTCCTCAGAGAAAGCCTTTCTTTCCCTTTTCTATTTCAACTTCTTTATTGATCTTCAGACTCCTATATTCTTACCTGCTGGTCCTTTTCACTCTGTGAATCAATTCAACTGCTTTGACTTGCTGGCCTGTTCCGCTGTCTGCATCTGGTGGCTGGCCAGTTGCTGTCCTAACGGCCGCCACTAAGTGAGGCACGAGGGTTCCCTGCAAAAAAAAAAAAATTAAAAAATTTTTTTTAAAAAAAAAAATAATAAAAAATAAAACTTTATTTAATAGATTATTATTGGTCATTCAAACCATCCATTCTTCATTGATTAGGGAACAGGACAGCTCCCTAGGGCTGAACGCGGCTTATATCGCGTGGTGTGACTCCGTGCTTGTCGGTGGGCCGGACCTCACAGACCCTTGTGCAGGCCTGTCCCATCCAGGTGGGCTGCAGCCTTGTCTCCTGCAGATCAGGACGGATCCAGGGATCTCCTGGTGAGCGCCTGTTACCTCATTGTTAGTGTTTTTGCAGATCAGGACGGATCCAGGGATCTCCTGGTGAGCGCCTGTTATCTCCTTGTTACTGCACTATGGCGGATAACACCGTTCCACAGGCTTCCACCTCTGGTGGAAATGCAAAACGCAAGTCGCCCAACCAGGAAGCACCATCAAAAGCCAAGGTCAAGGTCAAACGGACCTCTAAGACGGCAGAGAAGCAGGCAGACAGCAGGCATAGAGCGTTGGAACGACAATTTTCCAGAGCACAACAACGCACATCGCAGGTACAACCAGTTCCCACTTCCCTCCCCATGGCATCCACATGTGAGGGACTACGTCCTTCTCCCCTTCCACGGGCTTGGTCCCCTGAGCACACTCTCGATCCCTCGCCGGGGTTCAGTAGGGATCATCTGTCCCTATTTGACCAAGGTCTGAGGATGCAAATCCAGGACACAGATCCGACCGATCCGGGCCTATCCCAAATAGCATCTGACAACCAGGGTGAACCTTCCTTTGTGGCCCCCACTCAAATTCCGTCGGCATCATTCACCCCGACGGCGGTGGGTCTCCAGTCTCCGGAACATCCATCTTTCACCGCCCAGCTTCAGGCTATGATTTCACAGGCGGTGGCTCAGGCAATGGCATCTTTGGGGAGAACCCCTCAGGCCCCAGGGACCTCTTACCCTTCCACATCTGGAGAAACTTCACATCCTAGGGATTATGAGCAAGATCCGGCTTCTCCACTGCAATCGGAGGGAAGTGTAATCTCGGAATATTCCGAGCAGGTCCTTGAGGAGGGCCTGTGGTCAGATGATGAGGTCACACATACGGAGGCTACTCCTCTGATTGGGGTATTCAACCCGGCTCTCTTTTCCTCCCTTTTGCGCAAGGCCTGCGTTACCGGGAAGATTGAACCGGTGAAGCCCCAAACAGCGGATCAGGACTCTGCACTGAGCTCTGATCCACTATTCCAGAAGCCTGTCACAAAAAACCAACAGATTCCTTGTCCCCCCATGTTTCTTCAATCTATTGAAGAACAATGGGGATCCCCTGGTACCTTCTCAGCTCTTGGGGGCATAGACCGTAAACTCCTGGATACGGTCCCTTCCCTCAACAAGGTTTTAGAGGTCCCAGGAGTGGATGAGGCTCTCTCCCCCATTCTATCGGACACCAAGATCCCAGGGGATATGTCTGAGGCCCTTAAGGCCGAGGACAAGAAATCTGAGATTTCATTACGTAGAACTCACCAGGCGTCGGCATTAGCAATAAGAGCTTCAACTTCTAATTCCTTCTTTGCCAGGATTTCACTGATTTGGCTCCGTGAACTTCAGTCCAGGATTTCCCCAGATGACTTGAGGGCTCACCAGGATATTACTAAGCTAAAAGCTGCTCTGGAATATATGGCGGACGTGTCACTTCAATCGGCCAATTATTCGGCCAGAGCCATAGCCTCAAACGTAGCTGCACGTAGGTTGTTTTGGTTAAAAAATTGGAGGGCCGACACTAAACATAAATGGCGGGTAGCAGCTGCTCCATACCAGAAGGGTCGCCTCTTTGGCGAGGCACTCGCTCCTTATTTAATTGAAAACAAGGAGAAAAAGAAGGTACTTTCTCACCTTTCTAAAAGGACGGGCAGACGTTTTACTCCCTATAATCGACGAGCGTCATTTAGGGCTCACTCAGACCGAAATCCCTGGAGCGGGTATCGGCCCTTTCAATCAGGGCCGGACCGCTCCTCGGACCGGTCCGGCTACAGGGACAGGCCTAAGCCACAATTCCAGGGCAAGCGAACTTTCCGTGGTAGGGGAGGTCGTCCCTTCCGAAAGACTAAGTGACTTGAGGCGAACTCCTCCCATCGGCGGAAGGCTGACACAATTCTTCCACAAATGGGAAAGTACCACCGCAGACAGCTGGGTTCTCACCACTATCAGAGACGGTCTCTCTCTAGAGTTCCTAGCTCCTCCCCCACGGCGCTTCATAGCTTGCCCCCTATCACGGAATCCCGTGAAGCAAGGCCTCATGAGAGAAGCCATTCAGCATTTGCTCACCATAGAAGCAATAGAACAGGTACCACCAGATCAAAGAGGTCTCGGGTTTTACTCCATCCTCTTCGTGGTTCCCAAGACCTCAGGAGGATGGAGGGCAATACTCGACCTCAAGACCCTCAACTCATTTCTGGTGTACCAAAAATTCAA
>NW_015388761.1:24636-26368 GCF_001527695.2 Protobothrops mucrosquamatus
ACCAGCATACGCAAGTTGGTCTCCAAGGTGCGCAGGGAAAAGCGGGTGACCCTGCTCCTTCTTTCGCAGCTGTTGGGAAAATTAATTTCCTGCATCAATATAGTGCCCTGGGCCAGACTCCACACAAGACAACTTCAGTGGTTTCTGCTCCCTTATCAGAGGCGGGGAGAAGCCTGTTTTCCACAGAGGGTACAGGTCCAAGTTCAGACCCTTTCTTCCCTTCTCTGGTGGCTATCCCCGGCTTTGGACAAAGGATCCTTTTTCAGGGAACCAGCTCGCATAACCTTGACCACGGACGCCAGCCTATTCGGATGGGGAGCGCATCTACAACATCATTTAGCGCAAGGTCAGTGGTCCAAAAGGGATCTCAAACAGAACATAAATTGGCTGAAGCTAAGGGCCATACACTTGGCACTTCGCCATTTCCACAAGATAGTGGAAGGCCGCCACGTACTAGTCCTGACGGACAATGTGGCGGCAAAGGCCCACATCAACAGGCAGGGTGGAACACGATCTCGGGCCCTAATGTCGGAGGCACGATTGCTGGGGGCATGGGCGGAGAGACATCTTCTGTCCCTAAAAGCGGAACACATTTCGGGGGTGGACAACCGACAGGCGGATTTCTTGAGTCGGTCTATAGTAGACCACTCAGAGTGGCGCTTGCATCCCCGTCTCTTTCGAGAGATCTCTCACCGGTTTGGTCAACACAATGTCGATCTGTTCGCCTCCCTGGAGAACGCCCAGCTTCCCCGGTTTCTCTCTCGATACCCTTCTCAGGGTTCGGAGGGAGCGGATGCTCTTCGCACTCCTTGGCCGAGGGGCCTCCTATACGCATTCCCTCCGCTTCCCTTGATCCCGGCCGTCATCAGGAAGCTGTTGCAGGAACAAGCGGAGCTGATTTTTGTGGCCCCACACTGGCCGAGGCGACCATGGTTCGCGGATCTCATGAATCTCGCCGTAACTCCACCGTGGAGAATTCCTCCAGAGCGGATAGTCCTAACACAGGGAGCCGTACGGCATCCGGATCCACAGTGGCTCCAACTGGCCGTCTGGCATCTGAACGCCAGTTCCTAATGCAGGGATCCTACTCTTCAAGAGTAATTACTATGATCCAGGCTTCAAGGCGGCCGGCGACAAACCGGATTTACGATGCCACTTGGAAGAATTTTTGTGAATGGTGTGCCAACAAAAGTGTTTCTCTTTCTTCTGTCACTATTCCGGTAGTTTTGGAATATCTCATGGATGGGGTGGATAGGGGCTTAGCGCCCAACACTATCCGTAGACAGGTGGCCGCGCTCTCTACGGTGTTCACCTGTACCAACTCTACGCCGCTATCCCATCACCCAGCGGTCCGATCCTTTATCAAGGGCGTAACCAATACCAGGCCTCCTGTGGTGCATCGGTATCCTTCCTGGGAGTTGCCTCGAGTCCTACAGGCCCTTACAAGGTCCCCTTTTGAACCTCTCGGGTCTTGTCCAATTCATCTTTTATCCTACAAAGTGGCCTTTCTGGTGGCAGTCACGTCGGCACGGTGTGTTTCGGAACTGGCCGCGCTCTCTGTTAGGGAGGACCTATGTACCTTCCACCAAGACAGAGTGGTTTTGAGACTAGATCCTTTATTCATTCCAAAGGTGAATTCACTATTTCACCGGGCCCAGGAAATTATATTGCCGGATTTTTGCCCAAATCCTTCTTGTCCCCTTGAGCGCAAGTGGCACTCCTTGGATGTGCG
>NW_015388761.1:26397-60343 GCF_001527695.2 Protobothrops mucrosquamatus
ACCGGCCTGCATCCCTCCCATGGGACCTTAAGGGCTTTGGTATGTCCCACACGTGGAGTCTACATTCCTCCATTTGCTGGAGAAGGGGCGTTGTCTTACCTGAACGCCTTTTCTCAGCAAAGAGGAATGTAGACTCCACTCCCTCCCTATTCAGTTAGCAGTCAGGTCAGTGTCAATTTTTCAGGAGCCATCACGTCGTTCAGAACAATCACTGGCTTCGCCCTTTTCGAAACTGGGGCATGCTCAGACCCTGAAGGGGCGTGGCGACTTTGATTGTTTGGTCTGATTGGGCTAGAGGACAATTTACACCCACACGTGGAGTCTACATTCCTCTTTGCTGAGAAAAGGCGTTCAGGTAAGACAACGCCCCTTTTCAGGCTGAATTCTGAGATTTCCCTAGAGCAGGGCAAAAGTACAGTGTAGGAGTGAAGCAATTGTCATCAACATTGTGTGAGTCATGAAGATGATGCGTATAAATATCACTGAGCTTAGCAAAGCCTTTCTTGGTATCCACTAGTCAGTCTTTCCTTTGTTCTCCTATGAGGCCAATGGCTTGGATGGCCCCTACTTACCAGATAATCCCTCCAAGATGACTGTTTTGTGTGAATGCCTGAACCTGAGCATTCTAGATAGCCTTATGGATCAGAAAAGGTTTGTGGGTTTCTATAGATCAGACATTAATACACAGTTTAAAAACTCATTATCTATAGAATTGATCATAAGCCATCAATTAGAATTTATACTTATAAGTGAGGAACACTGAAATAGATTAACAATCCAAGTTTGCTGTTGAAAAACACTCAAGACATCAGAAACCCTTACTGAATATAAATATTTCACCATTTACTTCCAATGTGTGTTTTACCAATAGAAAAAAATATTTGTAGTTCAGGGTTGAACTGTGATGTCCTTAGTGCTCTCTGAGTTTGGTTGTTTTTCTAGCAGATGTAGCACTAATGCTGCTACCTAGTCAAATAATGAAGCCGTGGTAGCGCAGTGGTTAGAATGCAATATTGCAGGTAAACTCTGCCCACAGCCAGGAGTTCATCCTGACTGGTTCAGGGTTGACTCAGCCTTCCATCCTTTTGAGGTTGATAAAATGAGAATCCAGATTGTTGGGGACAATATGTTGACATTTGTAAACCACTTAAAGAGTGCTTTAAAGCACTATGGAGCCACTTTTCACTACAGTCTGAGACTGCTTTAATTAATGTGTATTTATATCACACTTTTCAACTAAAAAGGATCCTGGAACAATAAACTAATCAATAGAAATCTTATTAAAAATGATAAAAAATAAAAAGGATGGGAGTAGGAAGAAATTAGGATATGTTTTAACTTGGGATCTCCTGGCCCCACAGGACATTCCAGGTTCAGTTCCTAGTACAGCCAGATTAAATGAACTCTGGATGAATGATCTTTTGCTGAGACTGGACTTAAAGTGGGGTGGGAGAATGATATATTTCAGAATAGACAGTGCCACATCAATACAATGCTAACATCCATATTGTCATGCTTCATGGAGACATATCTATAAATGTCAGGTCTCCAAACACTTAAGGGTTTGTCTGTGAGATTCCTCTATTTCATGAGCTGTGCTTACTGCCACTGTGCCTCCAGGTATGATTCAAGATGCTACTTATCACCTACATAGCCCTATGTGGCATGAGGCTTGGTTATCTGAGGGACCACTTATCTGCTGTAATTTTGCCCAGTCAGTAGAAACCTACAGGGTTACCATGCTCCTTGTCTCTTTGAACAACACAATCTATCTGAACCCAGGAAGTATGCCTTCTCTTTTGCAGTGCCTGCCCTCTGAAATGAGGTTCCCTCTGAGATCCATGTAGTTCTCACCTTTATGTCATTCCAGAAGCCTTTAAATATCTGACTGTTCTCCCAAGTTTTGGGCTAGCGTGTATGGCGGCTCTTGATAGTTATGTTTTGTATATATTTTTCTCTGTTATTTGGGCAGATTCCCATCTTGGATGCTTTATTTTGTTCACTGCAGTCAGTGTGGAATGAGACAGTGTTTAAATTGAAAAATAAATAAAATAAAACAAAATATTCAGATATTGGCTTGGCAAAAAGCTCACAAAAATATTACCCAGCAAAATTATGTACACATAGAAATTCTAACCACTGAAGCACATGTAAACCAAATCTCTTACATGGTTGATGATACGGGATTTAAATTCTAGACTTTTCCCCCTTTCCCCATGTTTCAAGTGGATTATTGACCATTCTCTTGATGGCCTTGGGAGGCATCTGATCTATGCTGGCACAGTGCTCTCTCTATTGTGAGAACAGCTACTTTTTCTCTCACCAGTTTCATTTCTTAGAAATATAATATTTAGGAACCATCATATGGGGATTTTTCAGGAAGCCCAAACCAGAGGCTCCTTTATAGCTTATGAAGTATCTCCACTTCTATTCCTAACCAAGTCATCTTCCTTGTTTAATATGCTTACAATGGATATCCTTATCACTTTATTCTGTCCCACTCTGTTTGTGTTAAAATAAAAATAGTTGTATTTTAATCTCTGTTTTAGCTTATTGCTGAGTTTGAAGATGATTGCAAGAAAGTTTCTTCTATTTCTAATATCCCCCTCCCTGAAAACTTCTCATTGGGCGAGAACTTTGTCGAAATGATGGCGAAAAGTGGCTTTAGTGTACCCTTCCTGAAGGCTGCTATGCTTCTCAAGAAAAATGGTAAAACTTCGGTTGTACAGGGCAGTGGCATAATGCCTGCTCTATTTATTTCACTTTATTTATTGTCAAATCAATTCAGTAATTTTTAAACAAAATACTCTATTTTTTTGAGAAGGTGACCACTCCCTTAGAACAAGGCGGGTACCACCTGTGGTACATTGGCACCTGGCAGGTGGTACGCGACCATCCTAGAAAAGTGGTAGCAGGGAATGAGCTGAACCGGTGGCAGCACCGCACAAGCCTGAGCAAGAGATGGCTGGAGCTGCAGGGCTGTCAGGGCTCAGCGGAAGCGCCAGGATCAACGCTTCATTGGGGCTGTCAGGACTCAGTGGAAGCACCAGAATCAGCGCCAGGCTCCAGCTGGAGCTCAGTGCTGATCCTGGCATTTCTGCTGAGCCCAGAAGAAGTGCCGATCAGCTGGAATGTTGCAGCATCTCCAGGGTCTTGTGATTTACATTCAGATGCTTGGCAACTGATTCATATTTATGACGGTCACAGTGTCCCAGGGTCATGTGAAGTGACCAAAGCCTGCTGCAACCACCCAGCAGACGGGGGGAATAAAAACCAAACCCCCTCCACCCCACCCCCGCTGCCAATCTTCTACAGAAATGCTCACAACAATGAAAACCTCAGACAGGAGGAAGAGCGCCGCCGGGTGGGCAGGCAGGTGTCTTGCTCGGCTGTGGCTTGGGGGGCACTTTTTTCAGTGCCATTGTAACTTCGAACAGTCATTACATGAACTGTTGTAAGTTGAGGACTACCTGTACTTCATCACTTTTTTCCTTTTTTTGGTCATCACGTTTTTGACACCTTGCCAGGCGGCTGGTGGTACTCGGATTTTGCCATATCCTAAAAGTGGTACAATGGGTGAAAAGGTTGAAAAGCCCTGCCTTCATTCTCTGCATGAGAATGAAGGGGAAAGAGTAAATTGCCTTTTCCAAGAAGGTGCATGTCCTCTGTGCTTTTTATAGTTATTTTAGCTTTAAGAATCATTCCTGTAGATACTCAAGGATAAGCCAAAGAATTTTAGGTTGTAAAATACTACTACAAAGATTGGTTTTCACTTATCCATCGATGGGTTTATTTGAGAGTATATATGGTAATTTTAAAAAAAAAATCCATATATTCTCACAGATAATCTGACCTTCAAACCTTTGGCCAAAATACTGTGAAAAATGTGCCACCTGCCTATAAGCCAATTGTGAAAATTAAAATGTACAAACATTTTGAGGGTTATTTTGGTTAAAAATTCAAGGTTTGCTTATTCATGCATATGAATATTATCATTTATTGTTGTTGTTGTTGTTGTTGTTCACAGTCTCCTGTTTTCTAGGCCAGCACCTTAACCATCACACCAAATTGGCTCTCAAATGTATATGATATTTTTCTGCCAAGTGTCAGGGTAGTGATCAAATGCCAGTAAATAAATAAATTTTAAGCTTTATTATTAGCTCAAGCATACAAATTTAAAAACATAAAATAAAAAGCATACATACCAAGCCAGATGATAGCCAACTCTCTTACAAGGTGTTAGGAACGCCTTAATAACTACAGTAGAGATACCTCAAGGGCAGCCAATACCTAATGCTAGGTTCTAAGCCAGTGTTTCTCAACCTTGACAATTTTAAGGCATGTGGACTTCAACTCCCAGAATTCCAAAGCCAGCAATGCTGGCTGTGGAATTCTGGGAGTTGAAGTCCACATGCCTTAAAATTGTCAAGGTTGAGAAACACTGTTCTAAGCAGAAGCTTCCAACAAACTATAACAACCCCATGGTTTTTATCAAAACCTGGTGCCATGATTTCATGGCCCTGCTGTGATCATGAAATTGCAAGACCTGACCTTGATTGGGTGGCTCATGACTCTGGGATGGGAACCAAAAGTGATATTTTCACAGGTATCAGCTGTCTCCTCCCCTTTTTTTTTATTCAGCAAGAAAGAGTAATAAGCAGGTTAGCTCAGAATGGGCTCTAAACTTCTAGACTTTTCTTAATATGACTGTCATGGTTCCAATAGATGAAACCATTTAAAAGAACTTCAAGGCAAGGATTTCTTCCTTAAAGAACATTTTATTTAGAAAACAAGATATCGGCATGTACAAAGGTGAACCCAAGACTAAAAATCCCCTCCCCCTGGTTATAAAGTTACAATTGCATTTCCCAATGTGCTGTCATTAATCACATTCACCAATTGTTACAAAATGTGGGGCTCTCCTCCCAGCTCTCCAGCCCAGTGCTTTAAAGCACTCTCTAAGTGGTTTACAGAGTCAGCATATTGCCCCCAACAATTTTCATTCCTCCTCATCTATTCAATTTCTTACCCCTTCTCAGGTTTCAGAATTGCTGTCCTGACAAATAACTGGATTGATGATACTCCTAGCAGGCATCACACAGGGTTTGCCTTATGTCTGCTGAGGAAATATTTTGACAAGGTGATAGAGTCATGTCGGATTGGCCTGCAGAAACCAGATCCCAAGATTTATGAGTATACATTACATGAACTGAAGGCAACGCCTGAGGAGGTTAGTGACTTCTCATCCTTTTCTCTAACAGATTTCCAGCTTTGTCTGTCTGCATCATTCACTACATCAGCTTCTAGTTTGTAGTAGAGATGATAATGTTCTAAGGTGCTTTGTCATGGTCTGGATATATTTTTATTGGGATTCGGTTCTCTCTTGCCAGTTTAGATTTCAGAGGTGAAATCTATGAAACCTCAGAGCAGGGGTGTGATGTGTTGTGACATGTTGCGATTTTTTTTCCCCCTTGCCGGAGCTGGGGTGGGCACGGCTTCCATGTGACGCATCCGGCTCATGGGCCAGCAATTTGACACCCCTGCCTCAGAGGAACACTTTGAAGCCTATTAAACACAATTGTACTTTGAGTATTAATAAAACCTTGGAGATCTATTAGCAGATTGTATTTTTCTTTTTAATTTCTTTGAAAAGTAATTGTGAGGGAGGGAGATTTGACTAGAATTCCACTTAGAAGATAGGCAGTTTCCCATCTTTTCTCTAATAGAGGCAACACTGTGATTTGCTGTATTAAACATTTTAATAAGGGCAACCAGTAATGTGTACACTATGTGCCTCAAATAAGTGTGATAAAGATGGAATTAACCTAGTCCTCCATGCCACAGATCTTAATTTCCCCCTCTTCCCCCCTTCCCCAAAAAGCTTAAAACTCTGCAAAGAAAAAACTCCGAAATACTGTATTGTCTAGTTTTTCTTTCTAAATCTTCTTCCCTGTTACCTTCACATTCTAGTTCTAATGGTTGAGGATATGTTTAAAAATTTATGCAGCAGTGGCTATTGATCTTTTTAAACATAGGGGGATTAATGAACAAGATCCTTTATTTTGAGGGAGGGCAGGCTTCAGTGCAATATTTTATATCTTATTCTTTCCTGTTCTGTAAATTCATTTTGCATACTTAGTACATATTGCAAAGTTCCACTTCTCTGGATTGCCTGAATAAAGACTTTTTTTTTTGTAGAATATGGGCCCTTCACCTGATTCTTTCTTCACTTTAGGTTATTTTTCTGGATGACATTGGTGCAAACTTAAAGCCTGCTCAGAAGATGGGGATGACAACAATCCTGGTGAAAGATGCTGATTCTGCTTTGAAGCAGCTTCAAGATCTGACTGGGGTTCAGGTAAGTGGTTCTTATCTTGGCTTTGGTTGAGCAGTTTCTTTGATCTCATATGGATCTGTTTTTCAATCTTTGCTACAGGGTTGTTACAAATAAGCAAGTCAAGAGAACAAACTTTTAAAGCTTTCTTCAAAGCAAAGATAGGAAGGCCCACTATATTTTTTTTCAGGCATGAATTCCACAGATTAGGAATTATGGAACAACTACAAAGCGTTTTGGTGCATTTTATTGACTTGAAAAATGAAGTCAATAATTAGAGTGATTAGAGTTGTCTTAAAACTGTACCCAGATTTATATTGTAAAGGAGTGGGAAGTCCTCTAGATAATTTGGATCCAAAATATTTAGGGCATTAATAATCAAAAACAATTCTATGAATTGGAAGTAGCTAGCGAGGCTGGTATAGATATCTTTAAAGTGATGCCATCATATAGTTAAAGGGCTGGCTTGGTACTATGAGGCTATCAAACTGCAATTACAGGCATCCCTTACTATTATACATAACAGTTGGAGTGAAAATTAGCAACATTTGTAAAGAAGGCTCTGAAAATCTTGCTTAGGAAGAATGACTTCTGGACTGAGGCAGCTGTCAAAGAACTGACCATATTCCTCCTTTCAGGATCACAGTGTTCCCAAAATGGCTTGCAAGCAATATAAACAACTGTAAATACAATATAACAACCATTCCTGAGAAATAAAAGTTCTAGGATCCTTTCCTTAGAACTGTTTACAGGCAATATCTAGGGTTGTGGGCAGGCAGGTGGAAGAGAAGGAAAGAATCCAACTGGGCAATTTCTGGAATAGCTGTTGCCTTTCTACTTCCATCTCTTTTGGGGTCCATTCTCATGGGATAACTATATGTGTGGCTAAGAACTATGGAACCTACTATAATTTCTCCTGACTGATAGCTGATTCTGTGTAGCTCATAAGCTTGCATGCCTCTTTTGCTACTACTGTACAGTTACTGTTTTGACTAATCTGCAAGATGAACATGATAACAATAGCTGAACCAAGGAAGAGATTAACCAGGCAAGAGATGGCGGCCCAGGACTGCTGATTTTCATATGCCTGGGTATATAATATTAATCTTGTAAACCTAACTCAGTGGTTGGCCATTTCAGGCCCAGCAGGATCTGGTTACTTTGTGCTGGAATGGACACATTTTTTCTGTAGTGCTTTCATTGTGTCTACCCTAAAATACTTCATCCAACTCACGTACCAGCTGATTCTTTGAAAGTGGATCTGCTTCTTCCCCTTTAAAAAACAAAATGCAAAGATTTGCATTTCTCTGTGGATCCAGGTTTCTTTCTACCTTTGCACTAAGCAAATTGCTGGGATTTGTGCTACAAAAATTTAGAAGGGCATTTTTCCCTTAGCACGATTGTTTTTAAAAGCAGGCAATTTAAATATGGGCTTTTAAATCATTTTAGCTGGATTTCATTATCTTCCAGGAATGGAATTTTTATGAGGAATTGAGCAGAATGAATTTGAGCTTCCTTTTTACTCTTTTAATTGGGTTTTCAGTCCTTTTTGTTATACTATAGATCAGGGGTGTCAAACTGTCGGCCCACAGCCAGATGCGTCATGCTGAAACCACGCCCACCCCATTGCCGGCAATGGAAAAAAAGTCATGATACATCACGACATGTCACGTGACATTGCGAGTTTGACACCCCTGCTGTAGATATTCAAAAAATAACTATTTTAGCAGAAGGTTCTTGCATACTTGCATCAATTAAAGCTCCTCTATTATCTATATTTATTACAAGAACTGTTAGTCTGAATATTTGGCGTTTTTGTGACATTTTCCTCCAGTACTGGCCATTCATCATTCATCATCCATCCATCCATTTTCAATTTTGATTTATTGCTGGAATAGATAGATTTGCTCAGTGCATTCAAGTATGTTGTGTGAACCTAGCCAGTATGATTAGTTTATGTTTGTGCAATTGACTTAATTCAGCTAACCGTTACTAGTAAGTAAGTAAAATCTCCTTCAAGTTGAAGTGTTTATTTAGTTTTTATGGGAGCAGTACAGAAAAGATGATCCACTGTTTTTTTCTGGGTCCTTCTCTTGATGTTATGAAATGAAAAATGTTGCATTTTGTCCTCTTTCAATTCAGCTATTGTGTGTCTGCTGAAATTATTGCCAGATTTTATGCATTAGGTCTCTAACTATTGCTTTTTTAATTAGTGGCATCAAAAGGCATTGTAATGATAGAGAAAGATTATGAATGTTTAAAATAAAAAGATACTAGCTCAGTGATGGCGAACCTTTTAGAGTCCGAGTGCCCAAACTGCAACGCAAAACCGACTTATGCATCGTCGGGTGCTGGGTGGGTGTGGCCCATTGGCTGGGTGTGGCCAATTGGCTGCGTGTGGCCCATTGGGTGGGCATGGCTGCGGTGGTAACGGCAGACTGGGTGGGACTAAAAAGTTCAATCAATCAATTCCAACTTTGCAAGATCTTTTTTTTCCCTGCGAGAAGTTGAAATTGACTGATTGATTGAACCTTTTTTTTTTTGCACACGGCGGCGGAGGCCTAAAGCGAAAAGGTTTTATAAAACCCAGCTGAAGGCCTAGGACTGGGCGACAGTGCGCGTGCCCACAGAGAGGGCTCTGAGTGCCGCCTCTGGCATCCGTGCCATAGGTTCACCACCACTGTACTAGCTCTTCCTTCAGTAGTGAGCATGCTCTCTGTATGTTGAAAGCTTTAGTTTCAATTCCTGACATCTCCCTTGATTTTTTTAAAGGGAAAGACTGTAGCAATGGGGAAAAAAAATCTTGTTACTAAACATCATAGAGATTGGTCACTAATCATAATAGATCCCCATCCTGAGCAGACTCATGTGGTGCTTGAAATCTCACTCATTTAATTAACTATTCCACAGCTTCTTGACCAGGAAGAATATTTTCCTTCAGCATGCGAGCCCCAGGATGTAGCCCACGGATTTGTAAAAATCAAGGTAATGGTAAAAAGACTGTATTTAAAATTGACATTTTAATTGCTTTCAGTGGGGGAAACAATTCTGTTTATTGTGATTGGATCATGCAAAAATGAAAGATCATGTAATGTGTGTTTAGTCATTTCATATAGTGCAAGCAGCAGGCTTAAACTCATCCCAAATAACTAGCAAGACATGGCCTCAGTTTATTTATTTATTTATTTTATTTATTTATTTATTTATCAAATTTGTACCCCGCCCTTCTCCTGGCGGACTCAGGGCGGCTTACAGCCAGTTAAAACAGATAACAATACAAAATACTAAATTTAAAATGTAATTAAAATGAAATATTAATTATTGGCCGTTTCTTTTTAAAATTATTTTAAAACCAAATTAAAATACCCCTTAGGCCAGTCCTGCTAGCTTAAATAGCCATGTCTTGAGGGCGCGGCGGAAGGAGGGGAGATCCGGAATCACCCGGATCTCTGGGGGTAGTTCGTTCCAAAGGGTGGGGGCTCCAACAGAGAAGGCCCTCCCCCTGGGGGTCGCCAGCCGGCACTGTCTGGCTGACGGCACCCTGAGGAGACCCTCTCTGTGGGAGCGTATCAGCCGATGAGAGGTAATCTGTGGCAGAAGGCGGTCTCGGAGATAACCAGGTCCGATGCCATTACCTTGTGACTGCATTCAACTGCAAGGCAAGAAACAATGGATGGAAACTAATCAAGGAGAGAAGCAACCTGGAATTAAGGAGAAACTTCCTAACAGTGAGGACAATTAACCAGTGGAATAGCTGGCCTTCAGAAGTTGTAGGGCAGGGGTGTCAAACTCACTATGTCGCGTGACGTGTTGTGACGTATCATGACTTTTTCCTCCTTGCTGGAGCTGGGGTAGGCACGGTTTCAGCATGATGCATCCGGCCCGCGGGCTAGCAGTTTGACACCCCTGTTGTAGGGGCTTCATCACTTGAGGTTTTTAAGAAGAGACTGGACAGCCATTTGTCTGAAATGATATAGGGATTCCTGCATGAGCAGGGGGCTGGACTAGAAGACCTCCAAGGTCCCTTCCAGGTCTATTCTGATTGATTAATTGAAAGCAGATCTGGTCTTCTTTTCTGTCTCTCTCAAGTTCTTCATTGCAGCTCAGCAAATGCCTTTTCAACCCATCTTTCCCTTTACATATAAATAGTGCCATTTAGCCATTTTCTTTCTTGTTTTTGTTATTACACCTGCCCTACCTTTTAGCAATTTACTCGGAAGTTTAGAGATTCAGTTTCTTCTGCCTTTGATAATTATGACTCAAACTTTCCTTCCTTCCTGCCTTTAGCCCGACACAGAGTTGCACTTTGTGGAGATGGGGAGTGGTCCAGTGATTTGCCTCTGCCATGGATTTCCAGAGTCCTGGTTTTCTTGGAGGTTCCAGGTGACACCATTTTTAAGCATTTTTATTCCTAATCTGCTTGAATGCCCTCTTTCAGAATAAGTTCAACTTACTTGAAAGAAAAGGTATATTCCAGTGTTTCTCAACCTTGGCAACTTGAAGAGGTATGGACTTCAACTCCCAGAATTCCCCAGCCAGCTGTGCTGGCTGGGGAATTCTGGGAGTTGAAGTCCATACCTCTTCAAGTTGCCAAGGTTGAGAAACACTGGTATATTCATTTCTCATGTATAATATATGGCAGCTGCAATGTTTACATGGAAGTTTTGGGTTATAGGAAGACAGGCCCACACTACCTGTGCACCAACAAGGTTGCTTTTGTCTTTTTCTCCATGTTAGATTCCTGCCCTTGCTGATGCTGGCTTCCGTGTCATTGCCTTGCAAATGAAAGGCTATGGAGATTCTGTGGGTCCACCAGGTATGTTTCCTGTGTGTGTGCGCACGTTTTAAAACAGATTCACTGTACTGGTCCACTTTTTAAATGTGGTATTTAAGCCACTTGTTCTTCAATCATGACTTCCAGATGGGTCTTTGCAATACAAGAAACATCTTGCCAAGGAAAGAAGTCACAGTGATAATTTAAAATGAATGAAAGTGCATTACAGCGACATTGACCCCTTAATCCAGTGGTTCTCAACCTGTGGGTCGGGACCCCATTTGGGGTCGATCGACCATTTCACGGGGGTCGCCAAGAAAGGCTGTCCGCCATTTTTTTTGTCCGCCATTTTTCCCCCCTTTTCCGGCAGGTGCCTTACCTCCCTTGGGCTGGGCCAGCTGGTGGTTGGCCTGCTCCGTCTCTGCCGCTTGCCAGCTACGCCTCGGCCGGCGCAGGGGGCGGAACCACGCATGCGCGGCACTCCCGGGCAGGGAAAGTCCTTGACTTACGACCAGTTGGGTAGTCCTTGACTTACGACCGGTTTAGTCCTTGACTTACGACTGGTTTAGTCCTCGACTTACGACCGTTTGGGGTCGCAGCATTAAAAAGGTTGAGAACCACTGCCTTAATCTATTTAAACCCTGCTCTGAAGACCCTGAGATCAACTGTTCTATCAGAATCCAAGAGATGAGCAAAGAGCTTAAATATTTCCTAACTAACCCTTGTACCTTTGCTGTAATTTGAACCCTGCAATTCTGTTTGCATTTTTTAAAGCTTACATATTAATTGGCTTCATGCAGTAAATATTGCTGCAATTGGTAGCAACTCTCAAAGGTCACAAGCCAAGATAGGCCTTTCCCAGCTCTACCACTGTAAATCCAGTTTGGTGTAGTGGTTGATGTTTTGGACTAAGACTGGGAATGTTAGCTATAAAAGCTTTGTTGTACGCAACCCAGAGTCACTTGTTGCGAGATGGGCAGCTATATAAATTTGATAAAGGAAAGAAAAGGAAGAAAAGTCTCTACCCTCAGGCTTGGAAACTCACTGGGTGACTTTGGGCAGAAATTCTGTCTCAGCCCAATCTATCTCAACCATCTTGAATTATTTAAGGAAAATGAATAAACAGTAGATATAGAGATATCGGAGTTTAACTTTGCATATGTATGCCATTTCCGGTAACGTTTTCTTCAATGTACAGGCATACATGTAGAGTAGTGCTTACTGGTAGTCCTCTACTTATGACCACAATTGACCCCAAAATTTCTGTTGCTAAGTAAGACAGTTATTGAGTTGTGCCCTATTTTCTTGTCATAGTTAAGTAAATCACTGCAGATGTTAGCTTAGTAACACAGTTAAGTGAATCCCCATTGACTTCGTCAGAAGGTCACAAAAGGTGATCACATGACCTCAGGACACTGCAGCGGTCATAAATATGAATCAGTTGCCAAGTGTATGAATGTTGATCACGTGACCATAGGGATGCAGCAACTGTCACAAGTATGAAAAACAGTCATAAGTCACTTTTTCCAGTGTCGTCATAACTTTGAATGGTCACTACTGTTGTAAGTCAAGAACTATAAGACTGGAATCTTTCCCCAAAATAATAGCCTTGACTGGCCAGAGCCTAAGTCAAACAAGGCTTTTAAGATAACAACCAGCATCTTGAATTGCATTCAGAAGCCAGCTAACAGTCAATACACCCACAGTAGAACTCTCATAGAGGCAAACTGAGCCTATTCCCACTTGGGCCAATGCATTTTGAACTAACTGAAGCTTTGAATAGCCTACAAGGGCAGCACTATGTAGAGCATAGATGGCATGAAGTAGAACGAAGCAACTATTTGAATGCTTGGCATGATGCTAAGTATAAAAGTTCATTGCTCCATTTTGCCATTTCTGGTATATCGAACAACAAAACCCCCAAATCAACACTGCATTTGAACATGATTTTTAAAACATTTTATTGATTTACCTGCACTTTATATATGTGTGTGTCACTTGGTTGGCCAACACAATTAGGAAGAACTTATAAGTAAGCATGACATTTTCTCATCATATTTAGATTCGTAATCCTCTCATTATCGAAATGCCAAGCATTATTTTCTCTGACTATGTGTGGGCACGCAGTTATGTGTCAGTAAACAAGTTCCAGTAGCAGTCAAAACAATTGAAATGTAGCAAATTTTTCTTTTTATATTGTTTGCAGAAAATTCTAGGATCAGGTTGTATTTATATTTCACATTTCAAATTGTAAGAGTCCTTCTTGCTTTTGGCTGTAAAATTGCTCCAGGATTTTCAAGGCACAGTGCCCCTGACTTCTGCTCATGGACAATCTTAGCAGCAGTGGCAAGAAACAAGAGTGCTCCAATCTGGTTGTTGTCATTTCATTTCCCACACTACCAGAGTGATGACATGTAAAGGATATTGTAAGAGATTAAAATGGAAGGTTGACACAGCCCTGAGTGGAAAAAAGACATTAAATTGCCCTGAGCAGGTGACAGGAGGGAATACTTATGGGTTCTGGTGGCTACTAGGGATGTAGAGGGCAGACATAAATCCTTTGAAGCTTGTTAGAAGTACAAAAACAGCTTGCTTCTTCATTTCTCCCCACCCACAGCCCTTTTCTTCCTTAATTGGTTATGTTCAGAGTTTCTTCTGAGTGCATGTCATATCCTGAAGGAAGCTGTTGTGTCATCATTATGCAAGGTCCATGACCCCAAAAGGAATTAAATTCTAGCAATAATATTGTGGTCTCAAGAGCTTCAGGGTGCAAGATTCCAAACCAGGGTTCTGTTCAATAGCCCAGAGATAAGGTGGAATTTAAATGGTCAATATGTTTGCTCTGTTGTTGAAAAATTCAGTTTAATTTTATTCTAAGTTTTGGTGGAAACTTTCCAGCTGGCTGAAACTTCTCACTTCAATAGTAAGGTTGATATTTCTATTTTGCCAGAGTCTGTAATTTCCTTTTTTCCTTTCTAAGTTGTCATGGGACATGAGTGCTCATGCATGTAGAGTTTTGGATGGATAGGAGAGAGGGGTAGATCAAAGTAATGGCAATTCCAGCAGTGATGTGTTCCAAGAAAAGTCTAGGCTTGCTGACTGGTGGATGGATCATTGCCTTCTGCCAACACAACTAAGAAATTGAAATGCTCCTTGGATGTCACTCATAGCCTGAATAGGACATTTTCTTTTTGTTTCTCTACTCTATGGTATAGTGAATATTTGAAATTGGTTTTCCCCAGTCTTAATTCAACAATCTTCTACTCTACCATTCAGCCTTGTGGAGTCTACGAAAACAAGTCCACCTAGGGTATTAAGTTGAAAGTTTCAGAGGGGCATTACACACATGAAGATGCCCATGGCAAGTCTTGCATTTTAAAATCAATTTATGGGCATATACAGTGGTTTTAATAATATCTGTTTTTGTTGCAGATATAGAAGCATATTCTCAGGAAGAAATTTGTAAGGTAGGTCATGATCGTCAATAATATATCCTTCACTGGTCGTGATTGAGATACACTCAATAGCATTTATTGTATATTAACATTAAAATAGTTAAAAGAAGTATTTAAACCAAAGAAGCTCAACCTCAATACAGGTGGTCCCCACAAATGGTTGTTCAACAACCATCAGAAGTTACAATGGCACTGAATAAGGGAGGGTTATGATTTATCCTCGTATTATAGTATATCAGCATCTCCACAGTCACATGATGTCATTTGTGACCTCTGCTGTGTTCTGATATACAAAATTAATGAGGAAGCTAACAGGAGGTTATAAAGGTGATCATGTGATTTCAGTAAACTGCGACCATGTGAGATTCATCTATTGATAGCAGCTGAGACTGCTGAAATCGCAGACAAATAATGTCACACCTTACAACTATGTTGCTTAACAATGGAGATGCTGGTCCCAGTTGCCATCAGTAAGCGAGAACTATATTCAGGCAACTGAGTATTCAATAGTGAACAAAGCCATAAGAATATGACTGATGTGATACACTTCAAGTGTATAACTTCCATGTATATAACTCATAGCTTAGTTTTTTACATGCAAGATTTCTCTATAGATAGTCCTCGACTTAACGATAGCAATTGCAACCAGATTTTCCATCACTAAGCAATGCACGTCCTAAAGCATGGGGATGCTGGGACAGCAGAACTCCGAGGACCAACTGTAATCACCATTCAGCATCATCATGACTTTGAATGGTTGCTAAATGGATGGTTGTGGGTTGAAAACTATCTATGCACAAGAGATAGGAAAGAATAGCATTCATATGCTAATCTGACTCAGCCATACTTCGTATAAGGCTACATTGGCTCGGCAAGAAGATGCTAATATGCTGCTATTGCTATTGTTATAGTTATTTAATGGCAGCAGTACCGTGATTGTTATTATAGTAAAAAAAATCTGGTGCATTTTCAATAAGTTCTAGAGACAGAAGCAGATAAACTGAGGCTTTGGTAATCCAGAACAAATTCTAGCCGGATATGGGATTTCCAGCAATAACAGGAAGTATGGGAATGAAAAAAGTCGACAGAACTTTCAGGATGCATATCTAGTTTATGTATACATCATAGCCCATTTATTTTTTAGGAATTGAGGGTTATAAAATAAAGAGTTACTGCTTTTTCCTAGGTAGATAAATCACATCACATGGATTTTTAGTGAGTTATACTACAGGAATTGTAACTTAGCCAGCTTTTCTTCCTCCATATTACCAAAGCTGTTTAAAGCTGAATGAGAGTGATTTCCTCACTTTTTCAATTCTGCTAACAATCCACACTTGAGAATTGTTAGTTCATCCAGCTCTAAAACATCAATGTCCTTGAACATTTTAAATAACTGGTGATTTGTGTGAGAATTTGCAGAATTGTAATTATGGTTTTAGAACACCACATTCATGGGCAGCATTCTAACAGTGAGATTCCTGTATTATACTTTTGGTTGCAAGGACAATTAAGCCTTTGATAAGCAAGGCAGAAGATGCTATGCTCATACATATAAATTATCTGTCTGCTTTCTGTTAAATCAGTAATAAGGAATCTAAAGTTCATGAACTAGATAGGCCCATATTGCTTTTTTATACAGTATCTGGCATACTACAGCCCAGAAGGAAGTTTCATTCCATCACTGAGAGAAGCCCATCCTTAGAGATAGTCTTTTTTCCATGTAGACAAAGACAGGGCAGGGAGCAATTGCACTGAAGAAAAAGAGCTAGTAAAA
Organism: Protobothrops mucrosquamatus; assembly: GCF_001527695.2. Lineage (NCBI taxonomy): Eukaryota > Metazoa > Chordata > Lepidosauria > Squamata > Viperidae > Protobothrops > Protobothrops mucrosquamatus. The sequence goes on from NW_015388761.1 coordinate 42,735, forward strand.
GATGCAGGTTTCTACTGAAAGAGTGTCGCCACCTACCCTGAAGCCATCTGGACTTTAGGAAATAGCCTAAGTTAGAAAAGCTGAATTTCAACTTGGAAAGGATCCACACTTCTGTCAAAACTAGTGGAGTATGATTCAGAAGGTGACCAGTGGGAGCCATAGGAAGATTTCATTTCATATATGGATGGTGTTTTAAGTTTTAAGTGAAGAAGATACAGTGTCTACCCCAGGTAAATTGAACTGGCTGCATGCCCAAAGTGCACTATTACGATCTGTTAAAATTCAACTATGATAGAGTGCAAATGGCATTAAGAATATGCATGATGTTGTGTTCCTGCTGCTCTCAATCTGGGCTGGGCTGACCTAGGATGGACTAAGCAGTGGAAGACAAAATAAGAGGATTTTTCTCAAGAAGAACTTGATGTTAATGTCTGACTTTTTTTGCTTATTTACCTCAGGATTTGGTGATCTTTCTGGACAAAATGGTAAGTTCTGATAAGTGTAATGCTGATTTGTATCTTACATCATGTAGTATCAATAAGGTCATACCATCCCTAGGATTCCATAGTGTATTTGAGTCTTCAGTGTCAAATGGCCATAGGTGACCAGCTATGTTATATCATTTTATCTCCACATGATAGAAATTAAAGTCTAAAAAGACAAAAATGGCTCCCCATATTTCAATAACCAAAGTTCACCCTATATATTATGCAGTGGTGTCTGCATAGAGAGGTCCTAGATCCTCAATTATAGAAAAGAGAGAGAATCCTTGAAACAGGATTTATCAGCACAGCTATGTCTATTGCCGAAGTGTCAGGAAAAAATAGTAAATTTTCTCCAATTTTCTTATGTGAGCAACTAATTTTCTCTCAGTGACTGATACTGTCTCTTACCAATTTAATAGCAGAGGCATCCTCTGTCAAGAGATGATTGCTTTATATTCTTTTTATTGCTTTTAAAATAGAGATGGGTGCTTTATGTTGGAGATGGAAGAGTCAGTCAGCTGTCCAATAAAACATATGTGCATTATTGCTTTCTGCCACAGTTGGGCCGTAACTAACCTGTAGGCTTCTTTGACTTACAAATTTAGATTACCCTGATTTCATCTTGACATACCTGATGCTGACAAGATGGGCTAGATGAGCTTAATAATCCTTTATTCAGCCAACTGCAACCATGGATTTTCAGATGTTGTTTTTCAAGGTGGAAATTTGGGGACATAGTAAGGGTTTATCTGGCAAATAAATGATTCCCATCAGTATTGGAGGAGGGTGTGATTTGCTACCTAGTCTTAACATTTGTTTCCTGCCTTTTTGCATATACGGTAGCGCTTAAAGCTAGTAATATTATACAAAATAATAAGTTTCTATAAGAACATACATTTTTATATTTAATTTGCCAGCTGTTTGAGATCTATATGGTTATTTGCTTGTGTGCTTGAAACTAGCTGATTGTGAACAAGACGCTGCTTTCTATATTATGATATTGTCATACATGAGGAGTAGCAGGGAAATGGATGCTTGTAAAAACGGGGAACAGAAGAACTATTTCTATAATTGCTTGCATGGTTCTCTGCTTTCTAAAGAAGTTGGTTTCATCTTCCTAGTTTGCAGGACTTCTAACGAACTATTGAAAATAGGAGACTTTCTTAATTCTATGCAAATAGATTCTTTTTTTTTTTTTTTTGCTGATGAGGGTATGAGTAACTGGTCAATAAGACTGTAAAGGGCTGGAGCTCATGCATATCAGCAGAAGCTAATATGAAAATTGCATTTGGCTTATTGAGGAGATACCAGTTGCAAAAGCTCTTCTGAAGGTGTTAAATATGAGACAGGTTTGTGAGTTTTGAGGTGTGGGCTTATGGTTCAATAGTTGTACAGTAATAACTGTTTTCCAGACAGACTTTCCATACAATAATGTTTACCTTATGAAAAGATAATGAGACATAACCTGGTGAAGTAATGATCATATGACTTGGATAATGACTGAGCTAAGATTTCAAAGGGTTTATGCATTTAACTTAATTTAATTAATTTAATGTAATTCTATTTAATTAAAAGGGCTAATGCATTTAACTGAAAAGAGGATTAATTCTTTCACTCCAGCCACTTGAAATATGGCAGTCCTGTGTCACTGACCTTTCCTGACAAAATGGCTTCTTTTTTTACCCCTGATAAATGGTCTGTCTCAAGCAGAAACTAAAGAGAGAGGTCACCAGATCAGCACCATGACATTAAATAACAATTCCTCCTTTAACCTTTCTTGGAGCATTCATCTGTCTTGACAATATAATTAGGATTATAATTCAGATTGCCCGATTGGAGAGAAAGAATCAATTTGGGATTTATTAAAAAGGGATAGGTACATAAAGAAAGAGTATTTGAAATGCTGGCAACTGATTAACTGAAACATTAATGTCAGCAAATTTTTGTTTTCCTGGTGAAACTTAGTCTTTTAAAAGATTTAGAACAGCTTTTTTTAAAGTTTTATTCTATCCCAAATTTCCATTTTTCTAAATTAAAAGAATAATCCATACGCAGCACTTTCCAGCTGCCTCTGCTACAGTTCTTCAGAATTGTTATCTTCTCAAACAAGCTCTTAGTCTAGGGCAGAGATGGGGAACGATGGCCCTTTTATGACTTGTGGATTTCAACTCCCAGAATTCCTAAGCTAGCAGTTGAAGTCCACAAGTCATAAAGGGGCCATCGTTCCCCACCCCTGGTCTAAGGCTTCATAGAGATGCCCTCACCGGAGCAAGATTTATTTGAGAGAAATTTACTAGATGCTCCCATCTTGGATAAAGAAGGTGACAATTGGTTTAGACACTTTAATGAATGTTCTACCTTCTGTATTGCCTTATAATAAATATGAGTTTGATTAAAACTCAGCCTCTTTATAGTTAACTGTCTTCAAATTTCCCTAAAAGATATATATAATGAAACATAATACTTTATGATTGAATGATCCATGCATAGGAAAAACAATCCCTTTATCTACTTAGTCTATCAGGTAGGAAACTAGCTTGAGAATTTTCCTCTGTGGTTGTTTTTATTTACAAAGATTTTTGAAGATTTTTTTCATGGAAGCTTCTACCTACTGCCTACAGTAATCCTGGTCTGGAATTGGCTTACACTCAGGGCACTTGGTTTTTACAGGGCTACCACATCGATGCCTTCTAGCATAGTTATCATTATGTATTTTATATTGGTTCTGAACAAATATAAGCAGAACCTGTGTTCAATAAAAGGTTGAGTTTATGTAGAAATTTGGCTTTTTCACTAATGGCACACTATTTGAGTGACTAGGTGCTTTTATTCTTGGGGGAAAGAGTATAATTTGAACTGGAGAGAATAAAGTCTTTTACTTGTATGAAGTAGTGGTGGGTAATATAACTGACATAGATGCAGAGTGTTTTATGCAGAATCCTTGATAAAAAAAACTCTCCTTTGACAGTCTCTTCACTGAAATTTTTAGTGGCTTTGGAATTGCAATCAAGTATTCTAATTGCTCAGGGTTACTGAGAGTAGTTTTGCTGACAGAGTCTATTTTGTGAGCTAAATAATAAACAGTTTAGACATTAAAATTTACACATAGAGTTGGGGACTTGAAGTTTGCTATTGCAAGACTTTGTTGGCCAAATCTGCTTTACAAGTGCACAGAAGCAATCTATTTGAAGGTATTAGGTATTAGTGTTAGGCATATTTCTATATGGGAACTCCTGGTTTAGGGGCAGAATATTTGGAGCCACTTCATTGAAACCTATGGATAATCTAGCCAATGGTATCAGAATTGAAACCTAATTAGTTAAAGTTTCAATAGTTGAAGGAATTAAGAAAACATAATGATAAGACTATTGAGGAACATTAAAACACTGAGAGACACCATGAAACGAAAAGCTATTTTATCCTAAAATCAGGAAAGAACTTTAGAATATGGAATGTTTGATCTGGACTTGGTACAGTACACTCAAATAATATCCTGCAAGTCATGAACTTTCCTGAGAATGTTTTTTATACCCTACTACGGTTGCTGTGTCTTCTCAGGTTCTTTTAAACTGAGAAGCTGTTGTCTATTTGGCATTTTCTAGCTATACTCTTTTTCTCTGGCGCCTCTAATTTGTGAGAGTATTTAGCCATGATGCAATTGCTGTCTTTCAGCTTTGAAAGACAGAGAGGAAACACAGTGCTAGGAAAATGGAAATGAATTTGCTAAATTCTCTGCCTGACTGAAAGACAAGAAGGGACCAAATCCATATTTTATATAGGACTATGCCAGTGAGGATTGAAATGTCTTCTTAACTACGAACACATTGAAAAGGTGACAAGTAGAAGGGTAAATAGCTATCTGTGAGTAGATTGAGGTAAAGATGACTGTTCTCGGAGTCTTGTAAAAAAACATACCAGAGAAGGGGGGACAAAAATGGGCCAATACTTCTTTTCAGAACTATCACCCACATTTTTTTTTATTTGGCTAAGGGGCACTTGCAATTACTTTTATAGAATATAAAACATTGCATAATAGAATTGGAAGGGACCTTGGAGGTCTTTTGGTCCAACCCTCTGCTTGAGCAGGAGACCCTCACTATTTCAGACAAATGGTTGTCCAGGTTTTTTTTTGGGGGGGGGGGGGGTTGAAAGCCTCCAGTGATGGAGCACCCACAACTTCTGATGGCAAGCTATTCCATTGGTTGATTGCTCACACCATTAGGAATTTTCTTCTTAGTTCTAGGTTGCTTCTTTCCTTGGTTCGTTTCCATCCGTTGCTTCTTGTCCTGCCTTCAGGTGCTTTGGAGAATAACTTGACTCCCTCTTCTTTATGGCCACCCCTGAGATATTGAAACACTGCTATCATGTCTCCCCTATTCTTCTTTTCATTAGACTAGACATACCCAATTCCTGGTACCGTTCTTTGTATGTTTTAGCCTCCAGCCCCCTAATCATTCTTGTTGCTCTTCTCTGCATTCATCAGGTTCATTCACTTGGAATTCAAATTAGGTTAGGAACAGACTTCCCCAGTGTGTGTTTTCCTCTAGAAATATTGGTCCTCAGTACATCAGAATGGCAGCATTTGGGAGAAGGCTATTTTAGGAATCACAAAACTTTAAACTCCACCCAGCTTCCCTATTCCTGAGAGCTTTTCATGTTCCATATGTCTGTGCTGCTCATTCTCTTACCCCAACCAACTTTAATGGACTCAAAAATTTGCTGTGGCCTCTGTTCTTTTATGGAAAATAGTCCTTGTCTTCTGTCTACTGTCTTCTTGCTGAGGTTAGCAACTATTTGTGATGTCCTAAGAATGAAATCTTGCTGGCCTAATCATTATAAAAATAATTTGCTCAGGGTAGTAAAAGTTCAGCAATTAGTGGAACAAGAACACTGGAATTGTATTAGATACAGCAGTTGTGATAGAAAAAGAAATAGTGTAACAAAATTGCCAAAAGTAAATGAACATCTTGCCATGCTTCAGATGTTTCATTTCATGCTGTAAAACTGTTTGCTGTTCTAATATGTGGCTTAGTTAACAGTAGTGTGTCTTTGTAAAAGCAGAGGGCACCTCTGCTGTTCCTGCTACAGTCCTACTAGTTGACAGAAATGTGGCTGACTTTACGTTTTAGGTTAAATTATAGTTGATTGCACGGACAGCCAGGTGGTTACACTGTATTTAGCATTTTTGTCCACCTATTAAGTCCTTCCCGAGGACCTGGAATAGGCAGATGCTATTGTTTAATAATGTTAAAAGTATCATTGCAGGATGTAAGTTGTTCCAAGTAAAGTGCCTTCTGCAATTGACTGATGATGATTTTGTCAGTGCCAATGGTATTCAAGTGGTGGTGCAGATGGTTTAGAATTGCACCTGAGGCACCTATCACTATTAGAACTATCTTTGCTTTCTTTTGCCATTTTGCCACAGTGGTTCTACTTCTATTTGCATGCCTTTATTGTTTGTGATTTTCTCCAGTTCTTTCTCTTCTATTCTGCTATCTCCAGGTACTGCTGTCTCCACTATCCAGACTTTTTTGTCTTTCTTATCAACCATTGTTAAGTCTAGGGTGTTATGTGACAGGTACTTGTGTATTTGAATTCTAAAGTCCCAGAGCACTTTAATGTCTTTATTTACAGAGTCAGCATATTGTCCCCAACAGTCTGGGTCCTCCTTTTACCAACCTCAGAAGGATGGAAGGCTGAGTCAGCCTTGAGCCTATCAGAATCAAACTCCTGGCAGGGAGCAGTGAGTTAGTCTACAATACTGCATTCTAACCACTGCGTCACCACAGCTCTTATTAACCTACATAAATGACCAAATAAAACTCAAGAGATCTAGAAGCAAAGGACAATATGTTGGTGGTAAATGTGGAAAGGTAGAGTAGCATAAAAGTAAGCTAAATCTCTGCAGAAATACAATTAAAAGAAGTGCAGATACTTCAGTCTTCCACTGAAATGGGCAGGGTCTCTGAGGCTGGATGGAGAGACCTAATGTTCTAATCAGTAAATCTAAAGATTTTCACAGCATTACCAGATATAGTTTCAGATTTGCATAGAATACTAGTGAGTCCCCAACCAATTACTCAAAAGTCTCTCTGGACTCTTTCCAGTGCCATCATAATAGGAGAAAACCCAAGATTTGACCAATGGAGTGCATCAGGCAACACCATTAACAAATCAGCAGAGGTTCAATTTGCTTCCTAGAAAATAGCTGGCTGTACTGTTGAGGCAGATGACATTGACCTCAATATATGCAACTGCAGTCCTCAGCAGCACAATTACAGCCATTATTGATCTTTGTGTTGATTTGAATTTCTTGCTCTGCACCCATGAAAAAAGTTCCAAGTAGCTTTTGTTTTCACCCTATGACCCCAGTTCTGGTGAGCTTTGCTTGACCGAATAATATTCTTTAGTCCTAGATCATTATAGACAACCTTGTGAGCTTTGGGGGTAGGTGTCAAGAGTGGGGGTAGGATGTTAGGCATAATAATAGAACATTGCAGCTTGCCTAGAAGCCCAAAGCAAAATCATGCACAGCTAAAAATGTATCAGATTTAAGTTCCTTTGTGTGTTTGTGTATAAAGGTCAAGGTCAAGTTGTAGAAAGACAACCCAAAATAGGGAGAAGATGAGTTTACAATTATTGTGGTGTTGAGTAGTCTTTGTAGAAGTTTAATGTCTTCATCTCCAAGGTCTCTTCCAGCTCTATTCTATTCTATTCTATTCTATTCTATTCACACCAGTCAAAATATTGATGAATGTGAACATGAGGTGAGGGGTAGATAATGCAATACTTTGGATCAGAATGGCCAGATTCAAATCTGCGTTTAGTTGTGAGGCTTATTGGGTAATTCTGGGATACTACTAGGTATGTTTAAAATTAATTGATTTGGAAATGGACTATTCTGGAGATTTCCAGAATGTTTCCATTTCCCATTGAACCTCTTCTGAACTGTACCATTCTGGGTTGGGGAATTCAGTGGTTTCTTGAAGTAAATTCTCCTAGGCAAAAAGGTATGGGATAATCCAGAGTTGTTCTGGGCCCAAATAAACCTTTTTTGTGTAGATCATTATTTCCAGGACACTTCAAATCATTTCTTGTTTGAAAGATTTACTTCTGAAATCCCCCAAAATACCTTTCCCCCACATCTGCATGTCCCAAAGGAAAACAGAATGTTCTGGTGTTCTCTGGCAAGGGCCACTTCCAGATGGATGGATTTTACACTTCTTAGTCACCACTATCATTAAAACTAAGTGTTTTATGGGGAGATTGTGATAATATAATGGAAGTATAAAAACTAATTGTATGTTTTTCTGAGCTTCTTGCCAAAAGATGTTACAATGAAAATCTTGAGAAAAATCTACATTAGTATTAAGTTGTTGGAGAGTCATTCCTCCAGTTATTCTTCTCTAGATATTGTCTTTGCCTCTCCTTCCTTATTCTTTTTCCCCTTGTTTGTCACCCCTTTGCATCTCTCTTGTGTCCCTGGTAAGAGAAGCTTTAAACAATATACTTTTCAAAGCAAGGCTTTGAACTCAAGAAAAGTCCATGTGAAGTCTACAGATAATATTAAAGAGTGATCAGTAAATGTCTTTCTTGCTTTGTTGGACAATATTTGATTTGGGAAGCTTTCCTAGAAAACGAAAAGTCCTTTGTGTCACACTAATTAATGTAGCTTCTTTGTTGTGTTCCTAAAGATGACTTAGCCAATCCTCCTTCCTTCCTGAAGAGTTCTCAGTTACTTGCAAATGCATTTGCTATTTTTAATTAAAAGTGTGTGATGTTTTAAAGGCTGCACTAAGCTTTAAATATATGTGCAGAAAATAGTATAACAGGATATTATTTACATTCTGTTTTATCTGGATTTTAATTGTGTTCCTACTTTTTTAATTTAGAAACCCAGTCCAGATAACATTCATGAATAGGTGGATTAAAAATCTAATGAACTGTTTATTTATTTATTTAGAAAATTTATTTATTTAGAAAATTTGTATTGCTGCCTACTTGCACATGGCAACTCAAGGCGGCTTAGATAAACTAAATTAAGTGACAGAAGTATCCAACTGTCTTTACCAAATTTCGAAAGGAAAAATGTCAGACCTATTTGCTATATGGGCCAGAAATCACAAAGAAATCCCAGGACTCCAGGCTAGACTGGAAAGTAAAAAATAAACAAATAAAAAGCATCTTATTAGGAGATAGTGGTGGATCACTTCCATGTTGTTATATTTTGATGTAGTCATCAGCAATTTAACTTCAAGATCACGTGAAGTATTAATACCACTTTACAATGCCTTGGTAAGGCCACACTTGGAATACTGCATCCAGTTTTGGTCACCACGATGTAAAAAAGTTGCTGAGACTCTAGAAAGAGTACAGAGAAGAGCAACAAAGATGATTAGGGGACTGGAGGCTAAAACATATAAGGAACGGTTGCTAGAATTGGGTATGTCTAGTTTAATGAAGAGAAGGACGAGGGGGGACATGATAGCAGTGTTCCAGTATCTTAGGGGCTGCCACAAAGAAGAGGGAGTCAAGCTATTCTCCAAAGCGCCTGAAGGCAACACAAGAAGCAACGGATGGAAACTAATCAAGGAGAGAAGCAACCTAGAACTAAGAAGAAACTTCCTGACAGGTAGAACAATTAATCAGTGGAACAACCTGCCTCCAGAAGCGGTGAATGCTCCAACACTGGATTTTTTAAAGAAGAGACTGGACAGCCATTTGTCCGAAATGGTGTAGGGTTTCCTGCCTGAGCAGGGGGTTGGTTTTAGGGGTGGGGATTGTGGGGGGGAGTGTGTTGGGGATTATGTGTGTGGGACTTGGTTTTTGGGTGTCAAGTAAATTTTGTTGTATATGTATACTATGTACGCACATACAATGACAATAAATAAATAAAAATATTACTTCACTAGTCAAGTAATGAAGTGTCTGCAGCCTCAGAGAGCATCAAAGACTCCACAATAGCCACCAAACTCTTTGAATACATTTCTATCACCTTAAATGTCAAGGAGAGTTTGGAAGCTCCCAGATTGTGTGCCAAATGTATTTGTATCAATTTCTAGAAAGCTAATAATACTGTATCTTGACTCATCTCTAAAAGAAGGCATCATGTTGTAAATTGGTTATGCCCCTCCAACTGGTGGTTTTATATGGTACAGTATAGGAAATGCCAAACCTCACAAACCTTTGCTTCCAACAAGCAAATTAGGAAAACCAGATTTGCTTAACAACGTATGTGACTTAACAATCATATTATTCACTCACAGTTGTAAAATTGGGTCTAGTCATGTCATTATTTTCTTAGTGACCACATCACTTAGAAACCGAAATTCAGTCCAAATAGTGGTTGTAAGAACTATTTGTGATCTGAATGGGGCATATTATTTTAGATTAGGCTGCACCTTCCATTTAAATAAAACATTATATATAATAGGGCTGTTGTACTTTTCGGTTCTTTTTCCAAATTACCAATAATGTGGAAAGTACTCTCGTTTTATTTTTTTTGTTTTATTTTTGCTTCATAATGAGTTAAAGTTTTTCACCAAGAGCTTTTCTTTCCCGATTTTGACTCATGCTATCAAAAAAGACTGAAAAGTATTTTTATAAAAAATCCAGAAATCCTGTATACTATTCCCTATTAATTTGAAGCTGCTTTTTTTCCCCTTTCTGATAGAATACTGCTATCCAGCTATATGTGATTATACACAAATGAATATGAACAACACTCTACAAACTGGACTGGAAGAATAAATTGTTTAACCCAATTTTTAAAATGAATGTTCAGTTTGGAGTGTTAAAATATATTTTTCAGGTGAAATAAAAACTACATCAATTCCATAAGTATGCCTCAATTTCCAAACAGGGATAGGTGTTACTTGGGAGTGGAAGGGAAGGGGGGAAATAGATGGCTTTGTTCCATTTTCTTTTTTATTCTTTTATATTTTGTCTTTCATGTGTGCTTTCTTATTGCTGCATTTATTACTCAAATATATCTAAAAGTAATACATTAATTCCAACATGAGAAAAATGTGATGTTAATCTAGGCAACACGATATTAAGCTATGTTTTAGAAGGTGAAGGATGTGAAGAATATTTGGAGGACTTGAATATATTTTTTTTCTAAAATAGTTCTTACTGCTTGTCATAGTGGATCTAGTGCATGGGTGTCAAACTCTCAACGTGATGGACATGTCACGACATATCGCGACTTTTTTCTCATTCCCAGCAATGCGGTTGGCACGGTTTTGGCATGATGCATCTGGCCCGCGGGCTGGCAGTTTGACATCCTTGATTCTAGTGGATCTTATGTATTTTCCAACTGCTTTGCTTGTCATCCAACCCCTCCAGCTGTTATGCTGCCTTTTGTATTGCTGCTATAGAAGCTTGCATCCTCTCATTTGTTGGTTTGCAATTTGTAAAAAGCACAAAGCAGTGCAGTGATGATGATGAGGAGGAGGAGGAGGAGGAGGTGGTGGTGATTTTCATGAGCAATAGCTCAGAAAGAGAAAAAGAACATTCACAACTCTGATGGAAGGTGTAAGATTGACACCATGGTAAATGTTGTGCTGTGTGAGCAAGTTCCACTATGTAGGTTATTCTGGACATCTGTTCTACCTTACAGTTAAAGAATAAAAGTGTGGGTTCTTTTATAAAACTACTTCAAGCTTTCCAATGCTGCAGTATGCTGAAATGCTTCGCTATCTTTTCAACTTCCTAATCTTTTTCTTTCTCTGCCAAATTATAAATTGCTGAAAAAGCCAACCCAGTTTCTACCCTGCAACTCTGCTAATGTCTCTCTTTGCATTGTTAAAAGCAAAGGGGGATGTGTTTTCTGATAGAGGTTATTATTATTTTTTTGCTAATTTCCCTCACTGGGGGAGGTAAAATGTTCCTGACTGCTCTCAACAAGAGAGAGAAAGATATCATGGCCAATCACATGTTTTGCATATAGAATCCCCAAATTAAGTTGTTGGTATCTCAAGCTGTTAGGCTCTGGCAGTACATTGATTTGAATTATCTCCCTCCATCCTAGGTCCCTAAGAGCCAGGGCTGGAAGACGGACAATTATTTTGACATGTCATGGCTTCTACAGTATACAGGCATACTGTATTCCTGGATTTCCAAATGGGCAGGAGGAATACATAAGGATGGGTTTGAGAAGACGTGGGTTTGGAAAGCCATGGATTTGCCAGGAAGCTTTTGGTCCGTTTTTTCTAGGATGTACTTGAAATGAGCTTCCTCCACAGGATGGTTTCTCCTCTCTATCCTGGGCAGCTGCTGAGTTTAACCTTTCAGCTCTTCCTAGTTCCCTAAGGAAAATTTTTTAGTAGCAAGTAATGAACTTTGTGGAACTTTGACGCATCTCCTTTTGCAATAAGGAAGGAAAGAGATTGGAATAAGAATAGCTGAGCATGAGGCCTATTTTGTACAAACAGATGGTGCTTAAAAGCAAAAAATTGTCTTTCAAGTTAAGTGAGGAGTTGATGCTCAGAATTAGATTTTTTCCCCCTCCCGTTTCTTCTTTTTCAAAGTAATTTGGCAGGCTGCTTCCATTAAGTTAAATGACTGAACCAATGTGTGAAGGCATCCTATTTAGTAACCTCAATCTAAAAATGCATTTTTTTTTCTCGAGGTGAAATAGTAGCTTAATAGCTGGTGCTTTGTGCTTTGTCCTCCCTTTTCCATTGAAATATAGCACCAAAGTAATGCTATTTCCTTCTTTATGTAAGGGATAGCACATTTTTTTGGTCTGGCTGAAACCATTGGTTAAATTGCTGTGATATTGTCAAAGGTTCCTCAAGCTCCAGCCTCTGGGGAGGAAAGATCATAATAAAACATTGGTAAAAAGGAAAGAGGCAAGAGTAGAAAGTCATCCTCGGACAAACGAAAACAGGATCTTTACAATTTTAAGTTATAAGGTAGTAATCGTGATTAAACAAACCAGCAGCTGTGGTATATAGAGTTTGCAATCCTGAGCTCAGTAGGTTGTCTGAATTCTCAAACTTTGGTGCCTGTGTCCATATCTGAAATATTGAGATCCTATTGTAGGACCCCTCATAAACAGGCTGACATCTTGTATTTGGCCAGTCAAGAAAGCCCATTTAAAAATATTAAAATGATATTTAAAAATGATTATCATCAAAGAATTTGAATATCCTATTGCTTAACTTTATCTTTTGGGGGAGGAGAGGCGCTGGGCACCTTTCCAATAAATAAATAAATGGGTGCTGCAGCTGCCTGCAATATACATTGCATATGAAAGAAAAGAAGGAAGGCAGGAAGGAGGAAAGAGAAAAAGAAAGAGGAAGGAAGGAAGGAAGGAAGGAAGGAAGAAAGAAAAGAAAGAAAGAAAGAAAGAAAGAAAGAAAGAAAGAAAGAAAGAAAGAAAGAAAGAAAGAAAGAAAGAGAACTGTGCTTATGGGAAGACATGAGTACTGAAATTATCCTTTTTTTTTTCCTTTCTAGAGCATTGTTCAGGCTACATTCATTGGTCATGATTGGGGTGGTGCCACAGTGTGGAATATGGCTCTCTTTTACCCAGAACGGGTCAAGTAAGTTAATTTCTCTGTGACATTTGCTTGCAAAATGTATGATAGTGTTGGATCAAACACCAAAAAGTGCTCATCACTTGGAGTTGTGAGCAGAAGTACAATATATAATTCAGTACTATGTCTTACAGTGTATAGTACATACTTACTTAACAAAATTCAATATGTGGGTAAATTAGCTTTAGTTGGTAACTTTCAACCTTTTTGCATCAAATTCCATTTTTATTTGTTTCCAAATTTAATTAGAAGAATCCATGAAAATGTCATAAGTCTCCTGTTAACAACTTGTCAGATTTTACCCTCCTTCTCCTTTGTCCATTACTTTTTGAGCCATTTTTATTTTGTCATTATTCATCTGCCTAAATAATATATTAATAGTCATCTTGGTTCGTCTCCCTTTCATTGTATTGTTTTAAATTCTATTTCATTGTTGCTGTCTGTCCAGGATTACTTATACTTTTTTATCCTTAAAAAATATGACGTATCAGAGGCCAGCCTTCTCAGTCTAAGGCTTTCCGCATGAGTCTAGAGCAGCCAACCTCCCTTAGATGTCAAGTTCTTCAATTTACTTTTCTCCCAGATTTTAGCATTCAGCAGGTGGATAGACCAATAACCATATGTGACTGGAATTTGCCTTCCTCCCTCCCTCCCTCCCTCCCTCCCGCTCCTACACAATTTTTTAAGCTATTTATTTAACAATATTTACAAGCTACCTCAGTTCATACAGATTTTCAGTAACAGAGAACAATTCCAGTATAGTATGCATCAGAATTGCTGGTCATATTAATTTATTGTTATTTTGAAAATACCAGTTTCATGGTAGCAATTGTAATGCAATACAGAGACAAGAAGATAAGAAGTGCTGTTTGGTAGTGAAATATTGTGGAATTGTTTAATTAGAATGGCATAGATTAATAACATAGGATAAATATTGTCTTAATAGTTAATATTATAAACCAAAATATTTACTCATAAAAAGAATCCTGCTGGATTTAGAGTTATCTAATTGAACAGAAAAATATGCATACAATAATATTCCCCTTTGTGTTCTCCATTCAGTAGTTTTTAGAGACTTGTCCATTTTGGTACGGGAGCAGGACCATATTGGGAAGGACTGTCGCAGGCTAATGACTATTTTTTATATTTTTTCCTAATATAGAACTTGTATGCATGATTTTTTTTTACTTGTTTACATTTTCTCAGCATTTCTGGGTCCTGATACTTATTTCTTTTTGTCTAATAAATGTTTATTATATTTTTATTCCACTTTTACTCAAGGAAACTATAGTCATCTAAGATTGATTTATATGTTAGATTTATATCCCAACTTTCTTCCAGGAGCTCCAAATGAAGTACACAACATTCCTTTCCTCAAACTCTCCCATCCCACAACACGAAACCTGTGGGATAGATGGGGTAGAAAGTGATTGACAACTCTCTGTCTCAATATCTTGCTTTTGTTTTAGGGCAGTGGCTGGAATAAATACACCCTATTCACCTTCAAAGCCTGGTGTGGATATTATAAAAATGCTGGAAGCCATTCCTGTATTTGATTATCAGTTCTACTTCCAAGAACTAGTGAGTATTATAAGATACAAATTTGTACTGTATAGTTGGAAGACTGAGGCTGTATTGGAATCCAAATTTGGAGTGATCCTCCCATCTTCTTGGGTCCTTGTCAGAGCATGCACAGTCTTATTGCGCTGAGATAACCCAGGAGTAAACACAGTAAACAGTGGTCTATATTAAATGGTGGTTTATCTTACACTATCTACAATATCATACACCAGGAACAATATACATACACGTGTTAATACAGCAGTCTTCAACACAGAACAGTTACAGCAGGAAACAGAAGAGAGAGCACACGTCTGCAGAGCCTTCCCTTTTATACAAGCCTCTTAAAGAGATACAGACCCTGCTTGCTCTTAAAGGGACATAGACCCTGCTGAGTCATTCCCAATATTACATCATACATTACATCAGCTGATTAGCTTCTAAATCATCACCTTGACAGTCCTTTCTAAAGAATGATGAAAAAAAGTTTGGGACTGAATGTAACATACAAGAAATGGAACATCTGACCATGACTCATGATCAGAGGAAGAGCAGGAGACAGTCTATAAGGGAATCCTTAAATTACAGGCTTTCTATCTCCCTAGTCAGATATCCTATATAGCAGTCAGGCAGTTTTAACATATACTTACTGTAGAAACACGTAGCTGACCTTGACTAATCTCAAATAAGTTAATCAGGGTGAGATCCACTTAGCAAAATAGTTGGACATTCCAAAATAGAAAAATATTCCCAGACAAGGCTCTGCCAAGATTAGCTCTGTACTTATTTTATTAGTGAACAAATGGTAAAAAAAATGTCATACAAATGTGGCCTAATGTAGTTTGCCATCCAATCTATTAATGTGGTCACCATGTAGTTATGTGAGTTTCAGGGGCCAAGTTAGTGGAGGCTGAGAATTCTGGAGTAATGCTATCTTAATACTTGCTTGCTTAGTTTAGTAATAGGTAAATAATAGGTAAATAATAAAATATCTAACTCCATTAAATTAGTGGAATTACTTAAATGTTATAATTCTATTGATACAGCTATAAATGAATCCCAGTAGAAAAAGAAGGAGGGAACTGAAATCTTGTCCCCCTCCGAGCACTCTACTTACTGAAACTGCTAACCAATTTTATTTTGCATAATTTAGAACTTTTAGTACACTGGGCTGGAGGTTTTTCTTGGCAGCGAATGTGTGTTGGCAAGTTGTAAAAGAGAGATTTAGACCTGAGAACTCAAACCCAAACTTGTAAGACTGCCATATTTTTTTATTTTTTTTTGCCTAATTGTAATTTTTACAGGCCACTGTAATGTTGCTTCTCCAGCACAAAGTGGCCAGTCCTGGCCGAAGGCTATTCCTGGAAAAAGAGAGAGAATGTTTTTTTTTTAATTTGAAGATGAGATTCTGATGGTTTCTGGGGGGGTGAGGGAGAAATGGGAACATACATACTGAATCAGGTATATCTTCCTTGTATTAAATTCTAGACCACCAAAGTCCATTGCCTTGTCATTTTTCTTGGTGCTCACAATTTTAATTTAAAGGATGAGTATTGAAATTGCCCAGTTGCTTCTCAAGTTCTCTTGATTGTTTTATTAGGCCTTTCTTATTAAAATGGATCTTGGTTCCCAGTTCCTCATCCTCTATGTATTAGTGTGCTTAGGCTTGCAGCAGTGTTTGATGCCTAAGAAAGACTTATATCTCTTTAACAGGTTTTCTCAACCTTGGCAAATTTAAGACACATGGACTTCAACTCCCAGAATTCCTCAGCCAGCATCTTGAAATCCATGTGTCTTAAAAGTTGCCAAGGTTGAGAAACACTGCTCTATAGGGGCTGCTCAACTCTACTAGCCACTTCAGTGTGTTTGAGGAGTGCTTGTAAGGTTAGCTAAGAATAGGCAGCTTGTAGCCTAGGAGTTTGATTTCAACCTCCTGGTTCCCCAAGCAATTTAAAATTATGGTCAATTGTGATAAATCTCTGTTTTCAGTTATAAAGGATTTTTTTCTAACACTTGTGAGAGTTGTCACATCAGTGTTTTTAATGTATAATACATGTGAACATTACATTGTATAGATGTCTTATTCCTGTCATGCACCCCCCCCCCCTTTATCAATATAACATCAGCAAATGAATCAAACTGCCTATTTCTTCTGCAGTCTAGCAGAAGAAATGGAGGCAGAAAATAAACATTGGCTGAAAGTTGTGCTTTCTCTGAAAATATTTTTGTTTGCCCACAAAATAATTTCAGAAAATCATAGTTTAATGTTACATGTGAATATAGCCTCTCTGTGTTTACCTGCTTCTGTATTTGTTAAGAGAGGATTGTGAACTGATTTTGACCATTGTAGGGAACAGGTTGTGATATTAAATAACTTCATTTCTTCAGGCCAGACTACTATTTCATTTACTGTATGTCACTATTCTCTCCTCTGATGAATTCTGGCTTTTATTTATTACTAAATTTCCATTATGCCATTCCTTTAGGATGCATATGCAGGCTTTATGCGTCTTCCTTCACTTTAATCCTCATAGCAAAAGCAACACTGTAAGGTGGGAGTACAAATCATCCAGGAAGCTCAATGGTCAAGTGACAATTTGAACTTGGATCTCTCCAATCATAGTCCATCACCTATACCAGCCTACTCCTCCACCATACTGGTTTACAAAAGAAAACATGGTGAACATGAATGCAGTGTGATCCTCAGCTCATAGAGCTGCCCACAGCCAAGGAAAAACTTTAAGTACTGGAAATGAACAATGTAAGCCAGTATTTCTAAAGATTGGCAACTCTAAGATGTGTGGACTTCAACTCCCAGAATTCCCCAGCCAGCCATATTGAAATCCAATTTAAGTCATCACTTGCATTCTACAGTCATATCTCATCAGCAATTCAGCTTACAGAGTTAGGAAGAAATACTGCTGAGGCTGAGCGCTGAATCACAGCCCCACTAGGCTACAGAGTAATCTAATTTAGCTTTGCAAGAGAAGGCTCTATTAGTCAGAAATCAGACAATGAC
>NW_015388761.1:60516-65343 GCF_001527695.2 Protobothrops mucrosquamatus
ATAATCTATTTATGAGAGAATCTGTTTGGCTCTTTGTCTTTGATTCTTTTAAAATATACTAGCCATTTGTTTAAAAGCAAATAATGTAATAATAAAGTGGAGGATTGGGGCCAGTGGACAAAGTCTGTTCTGAATAGCATTCCACATATCATAATTTTTATGCATGGCCAAAAAAACCAAAGAACAAAATACAGATACAATTTTAAATATTGATAAAATATAACAGTTTAACAATTTAGAATTATATACCACTTCATAGTGCTTTAAGATAGCACTCTCTAAGCAGTTTACAGAATCAGCATATTGCCCCCAATAATCTGGGTCCTCATTTTACTGACTTCAGAAGGATGGAAGGCTGAGTCAACCTTGAACCGGTCAGGATTGAACTCCAGGCTATGAGCAGAGTTAGCCTGCAATATTGCATTCTAACCATTGTGCCACCACGGCTCCTAAATATTCCAAAAATAAAATAAAATGACTGAAAAGTTCACCTCTCTTGGATAGAGACACAGAGAAACACTTGTTCATAAATGTGACATAAATGCATGCATTCTTCTTTTCTAGGTCCAAATTACATATTTTTAGAAGCGGCATGAAAATTTGAGCAAACTTCTGAATCACTTACAAAGGGCAAAATTCTATCAAGAATAGGAAAAAATGAAGTCTTTTTATATGATTAATGAGATTGTCAGGGGACTGAGAAAGTATAACTTCAGAAATGCTTTATGGAGATATTTGTATCTCAGAAATGCACATTTTTCTTCTTTTGTTTCCTTTTCCCTTTTATTACATTAGACAAAATGAAATCAACAAAGGCGTCCAGTTGCCAAAAGGGCTGTGCTGTCTTTTTTTCCCCTCAGATGGCAGCTGCACAAAAGTGAAGTGAGCTGAGAAGGGCCTCCAAAGTTTTGTGCTATAGAAACAGCCTTGCACTTTAAATGGGGCAAGAAACAGAAGAAGCATTGGCATAGATAGGTTTAGATCTATTTGGAGAAGGAAAAATGCAGAAAAAAAAAGAGTAGTACAAGATTCAAAATCTTTCCGTCATCATCTTAACCAACATATAGAGGTAGTCCTCCGTTTACAACGGTTCATTTAGTGACTGTTCAAAGTTACAACGGCATTGAAAAAAAAGGACTTATGACTGTTTTTCACACTTATGACCGTTGCAGCATTCGTATGACCATGTGATCAAGATTCAGGCACTTGGCAACTGACTCATATTTTATGACGGTTACAGCATTCTGGGATGATTTGAGAATCTTCTGTAACCTTCTGACAAGCAAACTCAATGGAGAAGTCAGATTCACTTAACAACCATGTTGCTAACAACTGCAGTGACTCACTTAACATCTGTGGCAAGAAAGGTCATAAAATGGGATAAAACTCACTTAACAAATGTCTCAACAACATACATTTTGGGCTCAATTGTGGTCGTACGTTGAGGACTACCTGTAACCTATGAGTGCATATGACTTGATTTGCTTTAAAATTTCATTCCAGTTTAACTACTGGGACTTTGAGAATAATCAAAGGGGAGGGGAGGTTATTGGAGATACTGTTAAAATAAATGGAGACGTTAGGCTGGAACCAGTTTAATCTGAATGCAGATTAAACTGGTTCTTCTGAGCGCCATTCAAAATTATTGGTATTATTTGCAAAAGCCCTAAATCAGCCTATCGCAATCTGGTATATTAGATGTCAACCCTTTTGATCCAAAGGCCATACTGTGGTTGAGATTTATTGAAGTTGAAGGCCAAAGCGTTTGCAGGACATCAGGTTGGAGGACAGGATTTTTTAAAAAACATCCTCCAATACATTTCCCCTGGTGACAATCAACAAAGAGATACCTTTATATCCTGTTATCAGAACTATTTCCTAAATTGGGAGTCCTGGTATGTATTTTGGTGGAATACCAATTGCCCCTGCTCTCTCCCCCCCCCCCCATGTTTTTTTCCTTGCTGTGCCCTTGTCTTAGACTGTGATAAGACCTCTTCTGAGGTCTTAATAGATGCTTTCTCCGTATTTTGCCTATTTTGTTTTATGGGTTTATTTCTTTATTGCCCAGTTTTTATCTACTGCCAAATTACGAAAACTGTACTTGGCTTATAGACATAATAAATAAAAAAGCCATTTAGATACTGTCACACCACATAGATTGTAACTAACAGCAGACAAAGTTTTCTGAATGTAGGCACTTACATAACCAACTGCAGGACAAGTCCTGCCAGAGGTGAGGTTTGTGGAAGCACAGAGAAAGGAGTATTTTGAATTTAAAAAAAAAAAAACTTTTGAAGCAAAATCTTCTCAAAAGACTTTAGTGAAAACTGAGTATGCTCACAGGCTGAGACCCCTGAGGGAGAAAAAAATAAAATCATTGGGGAGATGAAAGAGGAATAGAACAGAATATCCTGAAAAAGGGAATGGCTGAAGAGTAACATTTTCTTGATGATTCCACTGATGGTATTTCAGTTAATGATGCATGTTTTCAGGGATGGGGTCAGGTTAGTGGGAGATGGGAGAAGATCAGGAGTGATGGGATCTTCTATAGATTAGTGTTTCTCAACCTTGACAGCTTTAAGATGTGTGGATTTCAGCTTCCAGAATTCATGCTGGCTGGAGAATTCTAAGAATTGAAATCCACACATTTTAAAAGTCCCCAATATTGAGAAACACTGTCTTAGATAGTGAATGCTGGGTGCCAGAGAAAAAAGAACTATTCAACTCCTTGCATGCCCTCAAAGAGCAATTGAAATAACCTTTTTTTTTTCTTTGCTCCTGCAGGGAGTTGCAGAGGCTGAACTGGAAAAAGATATAAACCGAACTTTGAAGATTGTGATCCGATCTAGCAGGAAGGAGGTCAGTCCTCTGCATGAATGGTTTTGTCCCAAAGGGAAAAGAAGGGATCTCAGAGGGTATTGGATACTAAAAGTCTGTAAATAAGTACATTGGTAATGATGTTTTTGGACAAGTTCCACTCTTTAGCTTAGATTCACACAAGTATAGCCAGGCCAGAAATATGTTTTTCAGTTGTCCAGCATAGGAATAAGGAGGAGCAATCTAGAATGCCTGGTGGATTTCTGGTTTTTGTTAAGAGAACATTGAAGGTATTGGTTTCTCCATTTTGAAACAAAAACAATAGTCAAAATGATTTATTCTTTAAATTAATCTTCAAAATAAAAGTGTAAATCAAGATTTTTAAAAAAACCAGAATTTGCTCAGTTTGGAACTAAAAATAGATTTCTAGGCTTAGCATATGTGGGGTGGCATCACGTCTCTTTATCTCCATGTAATACTGTAGTAGTGAGCTCAGGAGAATTTGACATATAGGGTAGTGCTACCTGGCTGCTAATACTGCATGAATTATGCCAATTTGATTTAATTGGCACAATATTATACCAAATGCAAAATTAAGGACTTCCTGAATGAAAATCAGTTTAACCACTGAAATAAAAACTGGCTCAATGTTTCTTTGTAGCTCAGTTATCAGGCTGCTCTGGTTTGCCCTAAGGTTTCTCACATTTCATTCAAAATGCTTTCCTTACAGGATAAAATCGAAGGACCTTCTCTTAGTACAATTGGAGTTAGGAAGCGAGGTAAGACATTGCAACACCCCTGCCCCATCAATGGAGGTTAAATGACAATAATTGCAATTTTAAAAAATAGGATGGGAAAACTCTTAAGAAATCCAGAAATATACAGTAGACTAGTCTGGGAAGTTGAAAAACATCCGAGAAGATGGTAATGGCAAACCACATCCATATTCCAGCCAAGAAAACCCCATGGACACAAGAATTTGACCTGAGAGCATCTTTACCTTTTATTTTAAAAATTATTCTCTTATGACATTGAAAATTGCAGTTGGCAGTGACTTGCGGACAGGTTCCAGGTGTTGCGGTCGCCTTCTTATTTAAATAGCGTTACTTTGCTGAAGCTGCCTCAGAAAGCCAAATTTTTACTCAGAATTGGAGTGTTTCAATCATTTGTATAAGTAGCAGGGCAGTCTGATCCAGTGCTGTGAGAGGGCCCGTGCATTTTGGCTTCTGTTTTTTGCAGGGAAGCCTTTTATCTGTTCTAAGGAGCCAAGCGCATTGGACAGCTCTGCCTGTAAGGCTTTGTGCCGCTGTAGCAGTGCCAGATAGTCTTAAAATGATTCAGGAAGATGATAATGTTGATACTAAGTATGAAGTTTAAACAAGTGAAGGGGTTTATTCTGAAAGAGCTTTCTAGCTTAGTTTTAAGGTCTCAGCATTTGCATCTGAAGCAGCAATACTGCAATACTTTTCATTTCAATCTTTTCTGTGATGCAGGAGGGCTGCTTGTGGGACTTCCTGAAGAGCCACCTCCAACTTCTCTTCTTCCAGAGCCAATCCTCCAATGCTATGTACAACAATATCAAAAATCTGGATTTAGGTAATGCAGCTTTGGGTGTGTTTATTTTGGTTTTACTGGGGTGCTCAATACCCATATTATTTATACTGAAGCAATGATTTGCCTGTTTCATTGCTGGAGACAATGAATGGTGATGGCCGTATATGGGCAAATTTATGTTAAGATACTCTTGCAGCATTCTATTAGATGTTACTGAGAACAAACTATAGGGATTGGTAGACCATCATTCTCAAAAGAGGGGATCTCTGACTTACAACTGTTGAGCTGTGGAGAAGAGGGAGAAGTGGTAGAGAGAAAAAGAACAGGAACTCAAAAGTTCTCATAAATTATTTTCAGCCAGTGTCTTTCAAATTCAGTGGCAGCTGGTTTTAATCCACTCAAGGGATAACTAAAACTCATTGTATGTGCAAATACCACCTTGTTTAAATGTACCTT
>NW_015388761.1:67374-70003 GCF_001527695.2 Protobothrops mucrosquamatus
TTTACATATTTCTTTCCCAAACCCTTGGGTGTCAAACTTGGTTAAAGTCACCCAGCAATCTCCATGTGAACTGAAAGATTTAAATCCCAACTGTCCTGTTCTTCATCCAGCCCTGAGTTGCATTGTCTGTACTATTACCATTTTTCTGGTGTTCAATAATTAACAGCTTGTATCTATTTCCCATAAAACATTTCAAAGCTGTTGTAGACTGTTTTAACACTTACACTTTAGGCTGTGCATCAATCAAGATTAAGAGCTTGTCTTTTCCGGGAAAACCCCAGATTCAATTTAATCAGGGACTATTATTTGGACTCTATGTATACTCCAAATCATATTTTCTCTTTGAATCCAGCCTTGGTTGAAAGAGCAAATACAAAAATATAAAATGGAAAGAAAAAAACAAAACAATAAAACTGAATGACAGCTGCCTCTACCAATTGCACAGCTTAATAGCCAGGAATGTGTAGATTCTGTATTAAGTTATAAAAGCAGTATAAGTTCTCTGCCTAGCAAAGCCTTAACCATCTCATCAGCATCTCTCTTTGTCAAACTACAAGATTAAGCTATTGTTTGGAATGACAAGAAGCTGTCATGGGGATGAGTTGAGCTTGCTTTGTGCCCATGCCTTCTGGCAAAAACATTCTTCATTCATGTAAGAGTTACAGTATTGGATTCCTGCAGGGATAGGAAATCATTATGAATTAGTGGGCGCAGTCAAAATGCTGATAGCACGGTGGGGGAATGATTGCCATGGCTTGCCTGTTCACAAAACGGTGCTACATTGAGGTCGGTGAGTCATAAAACGTTAATTCCTGTGAATAGAAATTAAGGAGACGGCTATCTGACTTTACAGATGATCTCTAGCACCCCATCTTGCTTTTACCTTTTATCGGAAAGAGTAAGTATAGCTGTTAACATATAGCTGAAGTGGTGATACGTGTCAGTGTTTGCTGATCGCCACTGCATATGGATGGCTTCAGATCTCATTCATCTCTAAATCCACAGATCACAGTTCCTGCCCTGATGGTCACTGCTGGAAAAGATAGAGTTCTCAGTCCAGAAATGAGCATGCACATGGAGAACTGGGTGAGTAACAGATGTGTTGGCCTGATCCTTTCCATAATTAAACAAATACAATAGATCAGAGGGCAGGAAAATGTCTCTTTACACTGAAATATTCTATTTCATTTAATGGAATGGAGTTGAAGGAATTCTTGTTACTGGAAGTGCTGCAGCAGTTCAAGGTCAAACCATTATTTTTCTTTCTCTGTCTGTGTTTTGAGATTGACAGACTTGAAAATTTGCAGTGCCGAAAGCCAAGGTGATATGAAAGTGCCTTTTACCTCCTGGTTTGTCTTCTCATAAAAGTCATCCCAACTTTTCATTTCACTGTATTTTAATTTCGTTCTTCTGTTTAAGAACCACCAACTACATAGTGACTCCTTAGTTATCACACATAGGCTTAGGTTTCTTGAGACAAGGAAAAAGCTCAAGAATACTACTGAATTAGAGTTATTTGTCATCTCATTGTAGATGAGATGACATACTGTAGTTCTGATTGACATTTCTTGACATAGCCAAGGGACCTTTCCTGTTTCACAAAATAGCAAAATGATTTCAGTTGGCCATGATGTGTACCTTTTTCTCCCCCTAGATTCCACAATTGACTCGTAGTCATATTGAAGAATGTGGGCATTTCACACAAATGGAGAGGTAAGTAGTGTTGAGAGCTCAGTTGAAGGAGAGAGAGAGAGAGAGAGAGAGAGAGAGAGAGAGAGAGAGAGAGAGAGAGAGAGAGAGAGATGCAAATGATTTATTTTAAAATGCATACCTATAAAAAGCACATTAGCTTACTGTACTGCATAGGTTGCTGAGATTCATTGTTAAATAATCTGCATCAAAGTTCCCTTCGAATTCAAATTAAGTAGTTTTGAAAAATTCAAGGGAAGAGGGGCGAGGTTGTCCCAGCATGAACCAATCTGATCTGCATCTTCAACATTATACAATCATGATAATGTAAGTTATTCATTGGCATTTTTGGTGTCAGGCATAGGAAATCAAGAGCCAGGATAAAATTCAAAAGCACTGAAAGTTTATTTCATGCTACCTATTCACAAGAATCTGATCCACTAATGGTCAATGCAAGTTGGCACCAGAAAAGAGTCAATGGACTTCAAAGGGGGCTGGGCTTAGGTCTCTTACTGGGGCGTGGTGACTCCAAACTGATGGTGCATTTGACCCCGCCCTTGGCTCAGACTGGCCATCTCCTACATTTGGTTCCTGAATATTCTGATTCAATCTTCAACTCAAAATACACATACTAATGTTTTTATAAATTTTGAGAGAGATTTCATTTGGAAATCCACATGTGAATGCATTTTAAGATATATATTTAACTATTTAAATACCTTTGGATTGCATTAAAAATGTCACAAACTAAAGTGAAAATAGGATGAAATGCACTTACTGGATGAACATACATAAAAATATGTGAATATAATCTTTGTTAAGAAGTTTAATTACAAGTATAACAAATACCAACTAAACTTAAGAAAATAAAATGGAAAGAAAGAATAAAAAGTCCAGGAAGAAAACAACAAAAAGAAAAGAAAGAATATAATAAAAAAAA
>NW_015388761.1:70951-95771 GCF_001527695.2 Protobothrops mucrosquamatus
CACAAACTAAAGTGAAAATAGGATGAAATGCACTTACTGGATGAACATACATAAAAATATGTGAATATAATCTTTGTTAAGAAGTTTAATTACAAGTATAACAAATACCAACTAAACTTAAGAAAATAAAATGGAAAGAAAGAATAAAAAGTCCAGGAAGAAAACAACAAAAAGAAAAGAAAGAATATAATAAAAAAAAAAACCAAGAGAAATATATAAAGAAGTGACTTACAACTTTCATCACTATTATAAATCATCACCCCCTATAAGATTAGAAACCATATCTCTTCCTTCCAAATCCCATCCCTTATCTATAAATAAATCCATAAAACATCAATTTTAAATATCTGAATGCAAATGTCACTAGTTTATTAATCCCGCCAAGGATAGCAGAGTTTGTGGGAATGGGAAAAGAATTCCAGTGACTTTCATATGTACCTCAAAGGGAAACATTTAAAGTAAATAAAAGAAATCTGGAATTGAACAACACAAGACAGAATTAGAAAGTAAATTATGTGCAAATGATAAGTATGTACAGGTAGTCCTTGATTCACGACCCATTGCTTAGCAACCCTTGGAAGTTACAGCAGCCCCCCCCCAAAAAAAAACCTATTTATGATCTGGTCCTGAAGTTGGGCCAATGCAGCACTCACTCAGTTGTCTGCTCTTATAACCAACCGCAGAGGTGCTGCAGGGATACCTCTTTCCAGAGCTGAGAACTGTTTAGTGTTGCTGAACACTTCAGATTCTTGCTCCGTCTAATCCAGGGATCTTCAAACTTTTCAGTCTGAAGGCCACATTGGACGTTTTGCAAACATTCAAGGGCCGGGAGAAAAAATCAATTTTATAAACGAGCGAATAAAATTTAATTGAATGAACGTGTTTTATTTTGTTGAATGTGATATGACACAACAACAGAAAAAAATGTGACAAAGAAACAATACCGTATACATATCATATATGTACAATTTTGCATACATACATACATACATGTATGTATGTATATTATGATATAAGAAAATGTCAAACATTAGCAAACATAAAAACAGAGAGAAGCTATGTGGATCAGGCCCAACCAGCCCAGGTCACTCCTCCGCCCCCAGCCCCCCAGTAGGCAAAGGAAACAATCTTCCAGCTGGCTTCCTTAGCTGCCAGCCCTTAGCCAGTTTGGATGGGGTTTTCTTTCCGTGGGGGAGAAACGATTCAAGGGAGTTCCTTGAATCACCCCCTCTCTGGCAAAGAAAGCAACCCTCCAGCTGGCTCAGAGCTGGTGCAGATTTTAAAGGTGAAGAAGCTTCCCCTTCCTTGTGCAGCATCCCTCCACTGGCTCACAAGCCCCCCTCCCCCAACCCTCATTGCAGAAATCAAGGGAATGGAATCCTAGCTTCCTTTCCAAACAGTGGATGGATAAAATCCTGCTTTCTCTCCCTGTGCTGTTTGGAAAGGATCAGAGCACAGCACATGGGAGGGGCTGGCAGGCTAGAAGGAAGTTTCTGGAAGGCCGGTTATAGCCTGCGGGCCAGAGTTTGGAGACCCCTGATCTAACCCAAGTCTGAGATCTACAAGGTTTGGGACAGAGGGATGTGTGTGTATGTGTGCAAACGTGCATGTTGTAAGCAAAGTTACAGTTCACCCAAAACTTTATCAAAGACTTCTGTGCCCCTGTGTGCAAAGTAATGTTTTATTTATGCTATAACATCTTTTATCTCATTATGTCTACCCCTTTCCTGCTCTATTGTTCACCTGCTTTTTATAAACTGCCATCTTCTTAATGTCATGGCAGTTATTGTTTTTTTTAAAAGAGTACTATGAAAAAGGCCAGGCTGAAATTACATAATTACATTTCGGTAGCGTTCCTATACAAAGGATGATAAATTCAAAGAAAGAATGAATAAATTGCAGTAGGAAGATGAATTATTTTAGTTTCTCAAAAGAGTCAAATGTGCCTTTCTCTCACACCCCACATCTTACAACATGGCTTAAAGTATCACCAGTTAAATAGAAAGGAAAAATATACTTGAAAAGTACAAAGTGGGTGAGGGAGCACTAGGGACACACTGAATGGTGAAGGCCATGCATTCCGCCTGTAGGCCGAAATACCAAAATACTGTACGTTTTAGGTACCTTTAAAAATGGGTTGATTTGACTAGAATCACACAGATTCAACCAAATGGAGATTTGATTGTTCTTGTAGTTCTTTTTAGCTTCTTCTTATCTTGACACTTTTTCTAGTCTAGTGTCTACATTTAGCTAAGGACTTTCTGTGGAGTCCTTGGTTGTTTGCTTGCAGATGACTAAGTAAACATAATCAGTGCTAGTGTCTGTGAGGGGGGGGGATTAGCTCCCTGTCCTCAGCTTACAACCACAATTTCTGTTGTTAAGTGAGACATTTGCTGAGTGAGTTTTGCCCCATTTTATGAGTTTTCTTGCTGCAGTTAAGTGAATAGCTGCAGTTGATAAATTAGTAACCTGGTTGTTAAGTGAATCTGGCTTCCCCATTGACTTTGCTTGTCAGAAGGTTGCAAAAGGGGATCAGATGACCTTGGGACAAAGCAATGGTCATAAGCATGAATCAGTTGCCAAGCATCTGAATTTTGATCACATGATCATGGTAATGCTGTAAAGGTCGTAACTGTGAAAAATGGTCATAAGTCATTTTTTTCAGTGCCATTGTAACTTTGAATGCTCACTAAATGAACTGTTGTAAGTTGAGGACTACCTGTATAATATAGTAGCTTGCCTTGCCAGTGTCAGTAAGAGTGTGGCTTTCTCCTTGGCAGTGCCTGAATTAGGGTTTTGATTTCTGTTTGATTGTCTTCTGTTAATCTCTGCTTATTTGGGTATCAGTTGCTGGAAAAGATGTATTCTGGTCATTTCATTTCTTAGCTTTTTTATTGCCTCATTTGAATGATTTGCAAATGTGGTTTATCTCTATGTGTCTGTTGATGACTGATTTGTCTGAATGCCAAGTTTCTAGAAATTTCCTATCATTTGGGGGTTTAGCTTGGTCTAGGATGCTCAGTTTTCAAGTTGAAACTATAATTAATTCTGTCCAGGTATTGTGAGATTAAACAGCTTTCAATCCTGACTGCTATTTGATGTTCATGGTTGCATTCTGCCAGTTTTCTGCCTGTCTGTCCTAGATAGTGATTGTTACAGTCATTACACTGTATTTTGTAAGTGACTCTCTTCTTGAGCTACTGGATCTTTTGATTTACTTAAGATGTTTTGGAAGGCTTTAGTTGGTTTATCACACTGTGTGACAGTAATCGTCTGTTGATAGTTGCTGATGCATGGCAGTGTTATCCCTTTCATACTAGCGTTGGTTGTGCTATGGTGAGTTGAGTGATCAGGTACTTTTTGATAAATTTGCTTGGTTATCCAGTTTGTTGGAAGCAACAGAAACTTTCTGCGATAGAATCTGGGCAGGCTTCAGTATTACCAAGCCTTATATATGCATAGTTCAAGGTTAGAAAATATACTTCTTGTTGTTCCAACCACTTATCCTAATTGAAAATGTTTAATAAAGTCTATCATATAACTTGCTTTATTTCTGTGAAAGATTTACTTGACTTGTACAGAAACTTATTTGTAAAAATAATAAAGGAAGGCTACAAATAAATAAAATAAATAAAAAAACAGAACAAAGCTTTCTTTTAGTTATTGCTTGCTGGATGGTAGACTACCGGCCAAATCATCATAGGGTTAGAAGTTGTCAGTTGGGTAGCAAATCCCATTCCTAACCCTGGAAAGAATTAAATCATTCAACTTTAGTAATCAGAGGATATCCAGGCAGAAGCAATTACGGACCAGTTTTGTCTGAACCTAGAGACCTAGGCAAATATAGATTCTACAGTATGTGGAAATGGACAGTAGAGCAGAATTTTGAGGGCAGTGATCAGCCAGAAGACTGAAAGTCTGATTACATCCAGGGCAATTTCTTATATTGGAGCTCAAAAGCTAGCATATTTATGTTAATGTAGAAGATGATGCTAAATGGTTTAATATATAAAAAATGCAAAAATCTAAATAAATAATGGTCCAAAATTGGCGTGGCCAGATAATTTCCATTCCTACTCTGCATTCTGACATTCAGACATTTCTTCTGAGGATCAAATGAGAAAAGGCTTATTTCTTATACCATGTTGAGATTCCAGAGGAAAGGCAGGATGTAAATGTAATGCAAATCCAAATTCTATCTGAACACTAGACACATTGGGAAAGGAAAGGAGACACAACAGTTTTTTGCGATTTTGAGCAAAACATAAGCTTCACATTGATAAAGGTTTATAGAGCAGCATTCCCAGCCTATAACCCTCTGTCTAGATGTGTTGAATGTCAATTCCCAATTTCTTCAATCATCATGGCTGACTAGAGGCATTCTGAAAATTGAAGTCAATTCATCTGAAAGGAAACAAGCAGAAAGTTGGTTTATAATTGAGTTTCCAGTCACCCCAGTGGATCAGATCTCTTATTCTTGTATATCCTCTTTATTTCTCTGGATGCATGAGAAAATAAGACTAATAAGCTTGCAAGGAATCAGAAAAATGTGACTTTGCATTAATTTGGGTTCTTTGGGCACTAAATTCAATTTTCCCTCTGCATGAATATCTATCTGCTCATGCAAGTGCACATACTGAAAAATACCTGCCTTGCCAACATGTATAGTATTTTTTCTACAGGCCTGCAGCTTTGAACAAAATCCTGATCGAATGGCTGGAAGATGTTCACAAAAATGCTTCGCTGCAAACAACTGCCAAGCTTTGAAAACAACTTCAGCCCCCATATTGGCTGAACCATTAGCCAATTCATTTACGGAAGGAGGAAAGAATTCATAAGATAATTGGTTATGGAGCTCTCATGGTGCTTTGGGAATTAAAATAGAGAATTTTTAGTTGATGTTTGAAAAATTCAATGCGTTAGAAGGGATGGACTTTAAAAAAATAGCCTAAACAGAATGCTGAAAATGTAACTATGCTGAGATTATGCTATCCTTTGATCTTTATATTTTTGATTATTTTGATGTAAGAAAATTCTTAATGGCCAAAGTATTCACACCTCGTTTGGATCATGATTTATTTAAGCAGAGTTTACTGAATGAATCACAATTGGATGGGCTTATATAGCATATTATTATGTCCAAACCAAACAGTACTGCTCTTTAACACAATTTAAGACCTGAAGTGGCACAGTGGTTAGAAAGTAGTATTGCAGGCTAATTCTGCTGACTGTGAGGGGTTCGATCCTCACCAGCAAAAGGTTGACTCAGCCTTCCATCCTTCCAAGCTCAGTAAAATGAGAATCCAGATTGTTGGGGGCAATATGCTGACTCTGTAAAACTGTTGCTAATTTGTGATCAAGTTATAGTTTCCCTAACATATTGGAACCACGTTTTAGTAATAATTTGTGGGAAGCTTCTCGGTTCAGATGAATCAGAAAGTGATTTAACAAATTCAGGATGCATCTTCTGAAGCAGGCACAAGCCAGGACAAAAACGTTTGATTAATGCTGTGATTGAGAATGGGGTTGCTCTCCAGATGTTGATATCAATTCTATTATGAAACACTGTTTTTGGCTGTGGCAGATGGGAGTTGTGCTTCAGAAACCTCTGGAGAGTCATAATTCTGATTTGCCACCTGTACTGAACTCAGGTTTCTAATTGTGGTATTTAGTTTATTTTCATGATTATGAAATTTCAATTGTATATGTTTTGCAACATATGGGTTCATTTGGGTTCATTTTTGGAAAGATACTATTGATCAGGGTTTTTCAAATTGGTTCCACTGGAACCCTAGGATTGCACAAGAAACTGAAGAGGTTCTCCTCACAAGAAAGTGAGAAGAAAAATTCATTCAAACTTGGCTAAATTTCTACCACTGGAATTTCTGGGATTATTTTTTTGCCTTTAACTAACAAATTTTGGCTGAAAAAGCTTGAAGATGCCATATGTCTACTAGTCTTTCACGCGGCTGTATTTTTTCCTGGGATCACAGGGAGAAAAGATGGCTCCATCAAAGAGCTGCAGATTCATTTGCACATCTGCATATTCCAACACAGACCTCCTTTTGTGAATTGAACCTGAAGCACTACATGTATGTGTTGTGTAATTATGTTGAGCAAGCATTTAGAGCAGGGCTCCCCAATCTCCGGTTGGGGGACTGGCACCAGTCTGTAGCATGCCAGAAACTGGGCCGCAAAAACAAGCGAAGCCCCATCCACGGAATACAGGCAGCACACGAAACCACGCCCCTTCCGCAGAAAAATCTCTCTCCACGAAAACAGTCTCTGGTGCCCAAGAGGTTGGGGGCCGCTGACTTAAGAGAACATGAAGCCCTTCTGAATTTTTTGTACAAAGTAGAAGGACATGAAACATAAACTAAAGTATTTCTTCGCTTACTTTGCAAAAGGCATGGATGTTGCTTCTTTCACCTCAGGTTTGTTTGTTTTTTTCAGCAGGGATTTTAAATAGAAGGATTTGGTTCTGAAACCAGAAATTTTTCTGCATATTGGTATGCTTTGGTACTGCTGAGAAAATAATTAGTTTCTTAAGAAGCACAGCTTCTGTTTCTTTTTCTTTAAACAAAGCAGCCTTTAAGGTGCTGTTTCTCAACCTCAGCAATTTTAAGAAGAGTGGAATTCTGGGAATTGAAGTCCACCCATCTTAAAATGAATGATGAGAATGGTTGGAGACTCTCTTCAGTCTCTTATTGGTTTTGGATGATGCTTAAGCTAATATCTTCCACCCAGGGTTTGAGGAATTGCTGAGGAATGTGTCTTTTATACTCAATTCACAAAGATCTCTGCAATAGGTTGAGTTTTATGGATGATTAGAGCAGTATTTCTTAACCTTGGCAACTTTAAGATGGGTGGATTTTAACTCCCAGATTTCATACTGTCTGAGGAATTCTGGAAATGAAGTCCACACTGCTTTAAGGCAGAGGTCCCCAACCTTTTGGGCACCAGGGACCGGTTCTGTGGAGAAAGTTTTTTCCACAGGCCAGAGGGGGGATGGTTTTGTGTGCTGCCTGCATCCCGCGGATGGGGCTTTGCTTGTTTGTGCGGACCGGTTGCTGGCATGCCATGGACCGGTACTGGTCCACAGACCGGGGCTTGGGGAGCCCTGCTTTAAGGCAATTACAACCTGGCTTGGAATTCTGGGAGTTGCGACAAAGATAACAGAATATTTGAGATCTTTTTTACATACCAATATGTGCCTTGTTACAGGATAAAGCCTCTTGTCTTCACTGAGTATTGCTCTAAGGCGCCACTAGAAAATGCCTGGTTAGCACTTGAATGGCACATTCTTGGGTATGCAATTATGTGTTATTACTTGTAGAATACCAATCAATAGAATAAAGTTTTGGAAACAGTATTCTTGGGATCTTGAATAAAGTTTGCTGTAGAGAGAAATGGATCTACAAGACATTCATTCCTAGAGGCGGTTCCAGGGATTTACTGGTGACTTAAGAACATAATATTTGAATGTCTTGGTTTGCTTCAGTGTCTAGTTTCTTATGTCCTGTGGTGCAAAGCCATAATGATGGTTCTTTACTTTTGACTTAACTTATGTCCTTCAAACTATATGGGATCAAAAGCAAAGCTTTTGAATTAAGTATTCCTTCTGCAATCAGAGTTCTTTTCCCTTGTCTGTAGCAATCTGTTGTCTTTCTGCTACAGTACTTATTATGCAAGATGCTTAAATCATAAAGTAAGCAATGGACCAAGAAGCTACCAGAGTTGACACTAAATTATATTTTATTTCAGCAAAGGATCACAACTAATATAGTGTGAAAAGATTCAGGGTAAAATACAAACTTTAAAAATTGAGCTGGAGTTCATATGTTGGTAGGTCTATGTTTTGGCTCTTATCCGGCTACCAATTCAAACAGGTGAAGGGCGCACAGGTTAAAGGCCCATTCCACAGTAATCTGGAAGTATTGTATATGGTGGACAATCTTTTCACATGTTATCATTCAAAGGGAGTATGCTATGCACTTTGGGATGAACACCCTTCAAATGGTCAGAAAACATTGCAGACTACAGGAACCATTTGCGCTTCAGTTTGAGATGCAGACAACACAGACTCATCCCCAACAGCCTGCACCTGTCTTCAACAGTGAAGGGATACAGGACAAAACATCCTGCAGTCAAGAAGGTTCCACATACATTTGTACTACTCAGGTGACCCTGAGGACACAAAAAACCTCCAAATAGCCTCAGTGACTCTCTAAAAGAATGCAAATGACCAGTTGTCTGCAAGGAATATAAATCCTTCCATTCCCTACCATCCAGTCAGAGCTGAAGAAGTTTCTTGAATGAGAAGTGAAATGTCTTCAAACAAAAACAAAGTCCAATTGCCTCCTGAAAAAAACACCTTTGGGACAACCATGACCTGGATGACTGAGACATAAATAATGCCTGATTGCAATCTGCAAATTGTGGCATTGTAAAGGGGAATTTATTCAGGATGCTATTACAGTATTTAATAGATCAGCTTATAAAATCCATCTTGAGATATTAACTCCAATAGGATCAGACAAAAGCATACCTTGAAATTGCCAGATAAATAGTTATCTTTTCAATCTTGATCCACAAGTTGTGACAAATCACAAGTGTAAATATTACCAATATTGAACACCAAATGTGAAAGGGAATGGATTTGTTCAATGTATTCCCTTCCTCTTTAGTGTATATTTAATACAGGTACATCAGTGTTTTAAATTCAGTCACATTCCTTTTCATTTTGATTGATATTTGTTTTTATTATATTCACAGTACTAAGCAAAACATCAAAAAAAAAGCCCCAGACCAAGCCCAAGCCTTGAGCTTTAATAAATAGATATACTCTTATTTATTTTGTCTTAAGGTCACTGAACTGTCAGAACTTCTTTTTGTAAAGTAATGAATTCTCTTTTTTTTTAGAAACGGGTGATCTGTGACCCTCTAAGCATTGCTAAATTGCAATTTCTAGCAAGTCCAGTTACCCAGACCTATACTAAGAGATTCCCAGAACTGTATCTCAATAACAAGGTATTCATTTCTGTAGAGGTACAAACACTAACTTCCTCTATTCCAATAAAAATCAGCAAAAGATACACAAACATCTGTATCAGGTAGTGGAAGGCTTCTGGTCCTACAGAAAATAGCTTCAGATTCACACAGGAAGATAATTCCAAGCACCAGTGTTACTAAGTCCTAGCTTTCTGATAAAGTTAAGCAAGCAGAAGCCAAGACTTGTACAATGAAAGATATCCAACATTGATTGATGTGGATTCAAACATTCTTAGTTCACTTCCATTGTGGGTCTGAAGCCACATCTTGCAATGCTTGAAACCTTGAGACTATGTGGGCCAAACAGGAAGAAAACTACCAGTCTAAATACCTCCTGGCTATCCAAAGACACGACCCACTATCCCTCGTGTCTGTCCACGAAGACTCAGAAGGACACAAGTTTGATTTAACTGGGACCATAGTTGTAACCCAAGCAAAATCAAGGGGAGAAAAAGAATTCCTCAAAGCCTGGTTTTCCACCAATAAGTCAATAAACAGACACATTGACATCAACCCAATCTACTAACCACTGAGAACGAAAGAACTACTTCAATCCTGAAGGCAGCATTTAAAATGAACAGGCACCCCACCACACAGCAACAAAAATCACAACCCCCCACAAGAAACCGGACCATGTCTCAACAACAACAGCTAGACTTCTGGTTTTGCGCCTGTAGCGCATGGCCGCGTGAGAGCAGATCTGTTTCCCATGGCTAGTTTCGTCCTGCCAGGGGGACCCTAGATGGGTCCGAAGTCGCCCTGAAGAGGTAACCGTTAAGGAGGGGTGCCCCGTTGATCACGAAGCGATGGCAATCACTTTGTTTGATCTGGGGAAAGCCCTCCAAACCCGACAGGAGAAAGGCTAGCGTGAGATCAGCATCTAGCCCAAGCTACTTGTAGCCGAAGTCCCAGAGCACGAACCTGAACATCGGTAAACTGCGTGCTTGGAATTGATGAGAGTATTGATCTTCTTTCTTCTATTTATTAATTGAATCCTTGAGAACAATCCCCAAAGCAAGAAAACCTCTGGAAGTGAAGGGAGGGGACTATATCCGCATTCCCTCATAGACGGAAGCGGCGAATTAATATTGAGGAAAGAAATATATTAAAATTTGATTTAAAATACTACAGCCTGGACAAATCTAGGAACTAAAAAACTGTCAAGATTATACCCTAAAGAGGTTTTGATGGAATTATAAAAATATATAACAAAAATAACTTTTTGATTGAAAAAAAAAACTGAAAAAAGAAATAACTGCTGACATCTAGTGGAGAATCATAGAATACTAACAATAAGGACTCAGAAATTGGCAGAATGCTTAGAAATAAAGAAAAAGTTGTTCCTTTGAATTACAAATAACTTTGAAGACAGGTGGGAACAAATGAAGAGCCAGCTATAAGATTAAAAAGTGTCTGAAAGAAAAAAAAACATCTGGACTGTTGCTTAAATCTAAGAACTGTTTATGGAAAAGAAAAACCTTGGCTTTTGGCTAATCTTTTAGAAAAGAATCTACAGGAAGGATTTAAAGTGGCTTAACACACTGAACTGTAATTTTGACTGACTGATAAATTGACTTTTGAATTAAAACATTGATGAAAGTTTATTTGAAAGGGGGAGACAACATGGATATCACATATCAAAAAATGACAGGACACCACATTCAATATTTTCTCCTGAAGGACTTAGCCTGGAAAATCAAGGGCCTCCAGAAGCAATACTTCAAGGCAAGATAAATACTTTCCAGGAGGAAATATATGTAATGTTAGGACAAATACAAACGACAATATACTCAAACCACGAGGAAATTCGAAACAACTTTGATGATTTAAATAAGCATATTTCCAATTTAAATCTACAATTAAAAAACACCCAGGAAATAACAATGAATGAACGAATAAATCAGATAACAGACCACAAATTAGAAGAATATGATCAAATTGATGAAATAACAAATGAAAAGAATTACAATTTAACACAAAAAGGTTCTGATACAACAAGAAAAATGGAATGAACTATAGAATTACCAGGAGAACCTCCAAAGTCTGGGAGACAGAAAGTATTCATCTTACTTACTTCATCTTTTGTATTCCCAACAACATTTGTAAAAATACAGGAACCGCCCGGTAAGCGGATTACATCAATTTGGAAAACTACTCGGCAAAAGAAGACCAGAGATAGATGCAAGAGATTTGACTCGCCCTACCAGATGGACTATTAGGTGAACAAACATTTGTTTGAATATGGCTAAAAGAATAGAGAATTTTGAACATAAAGGGGCCCTATAACAAGAGGGGTAAGAGATTTAAGTAATATAGTATGTTCCATAATATATGAAACGTAAAAATAGCAGGTTGATGGTAACTTTTATTAATATAAGTGAAATATAAACTGATTAAAAAGGATGTTATATCTAGATACTATAAGATAGATAAAAAGTATAGTATTTTTATAATGCATGACATAAAATATTGGGATGATGTACTTAAATGGGAAAATTTGGACAGTTAGATGACTAACATATGAAGAAATTATGACTGATAAGAATTGGATTGAATATAAGGGAAACTACTAAGCGTAAACAAAAATTACAAAAATAGGATGCATGCTGAACTAATGAGATAGTGGTTATAAGAATAATATAAGCTGAAAAAAATGTCATACATAGAGATTATTATTATTTGTATAAATATAAAAAATGCCTATATCTGATCATTTATATATTGAAAACATTAAGAATTATATTTTGGTTTAGGTTGAAGAAGGAGAATATAAATGGGAGAAGGAAAGATCAAAGAAATATATTATTAATTAATATATTAATTATGGAATTATCAAACTTAATCATTATTAATTGTTAATTAATTATTATTGTCCTCTTTTTTCTTGTTAAAATATAAACCAAGACAACACGCTGTACACCAGGCACTGGAGATTGTTATAGTTAAAAAACATGACTTGAAGGCAACCAAATGAACAAACACCATTTGCATCACACAGAAGATACTTAAACACCAAAGAATATGGCCTAGCAACAACAACCAGCCAATCAAATAGCCCAAAACCAGACCATGACTCAGAAACATTGGGACAAATAACACCCACACCAATTTACATCACACAAAAAGATATTTAAAGGTCAGTGCTCTGGCAGATGAGCACAATTCAAAGTGCACTGAAGATGTCCCCCCCCCCCCCAATGGAGACAAAACGTTTGTAGCCAAATTGCCAAGCTCGGAGATCAAACTAACAGCCCAACCTCTTTTATCAACCCGACTTCAGGTTTCTCATTCCTATTGCTCAGCTCATACTCCTGGAATCCATACTCCTGGAATCTCTCCCTCCCTTGCCTAAGGAGATTCTTGAGCCCATTTTCTTCTCTCTAAATCTGATAAATGACCATTGACTCTGAGACTATAATTTCAAGCACTGTAGCGTCCATTGGTAGGCAAGTGCCTCTGTATGATTAAAACATTTTTAAAAATCCATAAATGTGTCTTTTGCAGTGAATTGGTTATAAAAGTGCTTCTTGTGATGTATCTTGAAAGCTATACTCTGCATAGAATTTCAGCCAGCCAGAGAATAATAAATCGTGAATGAATTCTGGAGAAAATAAAACCATTGGGCGACAAGTGGAAGATTTGGATATGGATTTCATCTCATCCTTAAGAAAGAAGTTCAGGATAAAAAAAATGCCTGCATATTTGGATTAGGACAAACATTCAAATCAATGTCCAGAATCAGTATGACTTAATCCTTTCCCCATTTTTTTTTATATTGGGCATTCCACTTCTCTGCAGAAGTCTCATGTTTGCTGACGCCTCCTTGGCAAGGAAGAAGATTGGGCAGCCAATCAAGAGTTTCCTACTCTGCTCACTAATCAAATCAACCCTGTGGGTCCTTCTCTAAAAGCTTCCTACATTAGCCTCCTATAGCATAAAAGAAAGGGCAAGTGACCACGGACGAAGAATCATAGCTGAAGATATTCTTGTGAGCTGGACCAAAAAACTGGCAAGCAGAGGCATTTACAACTGCGGGTTAAATGTCAAAATGGCAGCCACATCTGTTGTTACTGAAGCCCTGCCTCTACTTGCAGGAATTCAGTCACGTGGCCACAGCCATCATCTTGACTTTTTAAACTTCTCTGCGTGGATGTTCCTGCTAGCAGACAATTGATAACTTTCCCTTGTTCTGATTTAGGGACTCAAAGCTGTGTTACTTTGCTTACACTTTTTGACACTGAGATATTATAAGGAAAATTCGTGGTTGTATGTTCCCGGTATCAA
Organism: Protobothrops mucrosquamatus; assembly: GCF_001527695.2. Classification (NCBI taxonomy): domain Eukaryota; kingdom Metazoa; phylum Chordata; class Lepidosauria; order Squamata; family Viperidae; genus Protobothrops; species Protobothrops mucrosquamatus. Next base: position 84,287 of record NW_015388761.1, read on the forward strand.
AGCTGCCTAAGAGTGGAAAGCTGTCTTTGCAGAAAGGGCAACCATATGTACAAGGCATAGGCACTTATACTGTAACTATTTAAATATGTCCTGTTTTCCCTAATACCATTTTCTTAAGTGGCACAGTAAGCCCTTGTATGTTATTTTTATATGTACAAGGTCAATGCTTACAACTGCAGTCCCATTTTACATTGTTAGAGAAGCTGTTGGAACACTTCCATTTCTGTTCACCTTGGATGCTGCTGGCCCACCAAATGTTCAAGCAGTAGCTTTAACATGATCATGTCCATGTACAACAAGACAGCAAAGAAAGACCAGCACTGCATGTGCCCTCAACCTGTAGCGAATAATTGGAGCTTTCAAATGAGAGCGTGGAAGCACCTGTTTTGACTGGCTGGCAGCCAGGATCCCATAAAAGCTAACCTTAACACCAAGGCAGCATCTTGGAAACAGCCTTGATTTTGCTTTTCAATCACATTTGAAGCTAATGCCCTTGCCCTTGTGTATGTTCCATCTGTTTTACAAGAAAAGAGCATTCAGCAAACAGGATTGCAAGAAAAGAATAATTGCTGTCAGGTTTGGCACAGAGAGGGAAGATATCAGATGCCCTCTGGAGTTTCCAGAAAGAAAGGAAGAATCCAGGAAGCATGAAGAAAGGAAGTTTCCAGGAAAAAAGTAAGCATCCAGTGGAAAGCTGACACATTCATTGATGCGTGTACTGGGTTGGGTTTTATTTTTTTAAAAAATCATTAATTCCAACAACTATCTTTCACGCTTGGTGTTGAAATCACAAACATTGATTGAAATCCCCATGAATTCCATAAGCTTGATTGAAAAGAATAGAATTGTTTTCTTTCTCCAAAAGGAAAGCTAATGCATGCTTATAGGGTAACATGGATAATATGTAATAAAATTGGAAGGGACCTTGGAGGTCATCTAGTCCAACCCCCTGCTCAGACAGGAAACCTATACCAGGCATGTCAAACTGCCAGCCCATGGGCCAGATGCATCATGCTGAAACCACGCCCACCCCATTGCCGGCAATGGGGACAAAGTCCCGATATGTCATGCGACGTCACGTGACGTCGCGAGTTTGACATGCCTGCCCTACACCATTTCAGACAAATGGCTGTCCAGTCTCTTCTTAAAGACTTCAGTGTTGGAGCATTCACCGCTTCTGGAGGCAGGTTGTTCCACTGGTTAATTGTTCTAACTGTCAGGAAGTTTCTCCTTAGTTCTAGGTTGCTTCTCTCCTTGATTAGGTTCCATCCATTGCTTCTTGTCCTGCCTTCAGGCGCTTTGGAGAATAGCTTGACTCCCTCTTCTTTGTGGCAGCCCCTGAGATATTGGGACACTGCTATCATGTCCCCCCTCGTCCTTCTCTTCATTAAACTAGACATACCCAATTCCAGCAGCCTTTCCTTATATGTTTTAGCCTCCAGTCCCCTAATCATCTTTGTTGCTCTTCTCTGTACTCTTTCTGTATGAGCTTTTATACAGTTTTAATTTTTTTCCCCTCCAAAATGACATGGAAGTAGAACAGAATGACCATGCTTGTGAGCTGGAGGGAGGAAAGGAACATTTGTATTTTATGCTCCAATCATTGACTATTTTAACCCAGAACTGCCTCCCTCCTCTGAGAAGCAACATTTCTCGCCAAGTATTTTCTTCCAGCTCTCCGTAAAACGGGACTAGAGACTCTCTCAATGCCAAAGTGGTGAAGGTTCTGACACCCTGATCCTGGGGCCTTCTGCATGCATCATAGGCCCTGTGTCATTCAGGGATGACCCTTTTCCTCTTCTTCAACAACATGATTATAGGTCTCAGACTAAATGCAATGTAGAACTGGCAAAGGAAGTGAAGAAGCTCCAAGTAAAGGCTGGAGATTTAAGGAATGAACACAAAATAACCTCTCAGCTTTATTAATTAGGCTGTTTCCTAGTTATAAAAGAGAAGGAATTCTTTTAGCTATGTGATTTCTGATCTTAAAGCATTATAAACAATTTTGACACCATTAATTGATTAGTATCCTTTCCCTCTTCATCACTCAAAACTATACATTTTCTCAACAAGGGTAAATGAGAGAAACAATTGTCCTTTTGCAAGTTTTCATGATTCCTGGGAACTGCATGGCTCATTCTCGCCAAATGAACATAAAAAAGACAGCTGCCTTTATGTGTCATGTCTTGGTATCAGGCATCGTTTTATTCCCTTTAAGCTATCTATTTTCATACATTATCTTGAAGGTCAGCAAGACTCAATTCAGGATTCTTGGTCTTTTTGCTTCCCAGCAAACTGCCTGATTAAATATGCTGTGATTGCTAGAAACAGCTGGCAACATTCAGCCGGCAGTTAATTCTGCCAGCATGGAGGTGGAAATCAAGTGACAGCTTATAACATAATGAAAGATTGATAGTGGCGCTAAACCTTACATGCAGAAATAAACAGTTTCATTTGCCCATTTAGACATTCTCCCATTTAGTTTATTGTTTAAAGGAGAACAAAGCATCCAAAGCTATAAACCAAGACAGGAATGTTTGCTTGCTATGAACTTTGCTAACCAAGAAGAGTCATGCATGAAACATCTCTCAATTCCCAGATACCCCAGTGCTATAACACAGTGCCTGTCGTTCTCATTTGCTTTAACACCCAATTATTAACATCTGTTGTGTTAATAAATACATTAACAGAACAGTCATGCATAACTTTGCTTGTAAATAACGGGACATTCCCTATGACTGAGCTTTGTGAAGAAGGATAGGATATAAATCTAACAACAACATCAAAAAAAATCCTTACAGGCACTATTTTGCTAATCTTGCTTAAAGGCTCAGTGGTGTTCTATAATCTTCCTGATTTGAGTACTGATGGCACTGAAATAGTTTCTATTATTTGGATAATGTGTTGTACATGATTAAAAAACAGTCAAGCTGTGTACAGAACAAGGTCAGGAAGTTCTACAAGTCATATATTGTAGAGTTTCTCCTTTGCTTCTGATTCAAGTCAAGGCAACAGTTTCATACCAAGGAAGGGTGCTTTTACATTGGGGAAAAAAGCTCTTTCCTTACTTACACTTTGTATCAGCATTGAACCCCCTGGCAACCCCAATATTTTCCTGTGATTGTACAAAAATGGCCTTATTTCTCAATCCAGCACAGGTTTTAAATGGTTTTGTGATAATCCTTCCAACACTGAGTCATCATGAGCTTTGTAGGACTCCTCCTGCTGCTGCTTTTCTGGATTCCTGTGACTAGACAAGCCTTATTAAACTCACATTAACCAAAGTCTGGGTTTGCCAGACCAGAACAAAAACAGGAATTTTCAATCTGCAATGCAAAGAATGTATTCTGGCCCTAAACTAAAGGTTACATGCCAACAGGATTCAAGTACTTTTAGAGGATCCCAGAATGGAGAACATTGATTGGATCTTCAGTTTGGAGAAATGATCAAGGACAGGGCTTTTTTTTGTCATGGAACGCACTGGAATGGCATTCCGGCACCTTTTTTTGACAGATTTTCCAGAGTTTTGTTCTTTTCCTATTGTTGCCCTTCCTATCCTCGTTTGCTTTTGAAAATGCCCCACTGGCAGTACAGTGGGAGCGGGGTCCCCTCCGGCGCTGTCTGCCTCCTCTAGGAAGAGCCATGAGGCGCCGGAGCACCACAGCCAGAGCGTGGCTTGATTGGCTGGGTTGGACCATGTGGTATGGAAGCTTGCCCGACAGCGAAACTTTGCTGTTTCGGTTCCTTGGGTAGTTCAAAGGCTGGGATGTCTACGAAAATCTCTTTTTAGTCTTTTATACTTTATATTCAAACAGCAGAGGGGAAGAATAAGAATAAAGCCAATGTCTTGTGATTTGGAGGTAATAATAATAATAATAATAATAATAATAATAATAACAACAACAACAACAACAACAACAATAATAATAATATATTAATTATGTATTGGTCAGATGTAAAAGTAGACCTACAGTATGAGGTTTAATCAGATCTATTTATTAAATTGGGTTTATCCTTAAGGTAATAAAAGTAATCTATTCACTGACAAAGATTCAACTTTAATTTGTTTCAAGTCAATATCCATATAAAAGTCCAAATGTAAATTTTTCCACCTTGTTTGACAACTTCTTAAAAATAATTCAATCTTTTACAAGCAACCACATTTTGTTTAATTGGGCCAATTTCATTCCACATAGAAAGCTGACATTTCCACTCATTAAACTAAATGGGTATGCCAGTGGTAAAGGTCCCAAAAGATTAATAAAATGACTTCTTGTATTTTAAAGCCACACAGAGCAGGGAATATTAATAGTATTAACTTACCTTGAACAAAATCCTAGTCTTTTAGATACACTAAAAATTGAAGGGGTTTTTTTTCAACTACAAAGCTAAACCTTGTAGGGTAGGCAAGGCGGGTGGTATGACATGTGTGAGTTCCAGCACCTTTTTTTTTTTTTTTACAAAAAAAGCACTGATCAGGGATATGTAAGAATAGTAAAATATACACATTTATCTTTGAAAAGTATGCAGTGCCATACATGCCTTTTCAAATATTTGCTGACAGTCCTGAGAACTAGAAACAAAAGGCAAAGAAAGATTAAAAGTACAGGTAGGCACAAATCTATACAATTTGTCTATAGATGTATATTATTGAGGTTCCCTTCCCAGTAGAATACATTCTCACAAGAAATCAGATAATCAAATATATATTTTGGAGGGGTGGAGAGAAAAATCTGTCTACTTCTTAGCAATAAATTCAGCTCCATAGTGAAAAGGAGCTGATAAATCTCCCAAGGCTAATAACAGTGGATCTCAACTACAGCTTTAAGCGGGGACTTTAGAAGATGGATTGTAGGAGTTCAGTAGTATGAACTGCACAACCAAAGGGGAAATTTTGGGGAGATAGCTACGCCATCCAAGGAAATCTCTTTTCTTCCTGTAGGGCAAACAAGGGTAAACACTACTTTCTGATCTCTAGAAACCAAACTCACCTTATGCTGGTTTTTGACCGTAATAAAGATTTGATTGATTGATTATAAAGGTCCTCAGGTTTTTTGGGTTAGAGAAAGATTCTGTTTTTCCTGATGCCTGAATTAGACCTGAAATCTAGGCATTAAATGACCTGTGAATATTTAGCAGCAGCAGGCTCTTCCTGTGTATGCAAATTAGTCCATTTTGCATTGATTCAGTGTCATGCCTTTAATTTGCATATATATTCCAAGTCATAGCCACATTCCCCTCACCAGATGTTGCTGTACATTCACCCTTCATCATTTATAATTATAGCCCCACAGTCACAAATGTCCATACTTTATTGTGCAGATTTGCATTTGTATTTATTATGTGCTATATATTGTATGCCATTTGGCCATTCCTGTCTTATCCAGCAATAGTGTTTTCCCTGCTGTCCCTGTTCAATGGATACCATGTCATCATGAAAGCTGCTAACTGTTCAACATTGGGTTGATGGCAGGTTGCTAAAACATGAAGACTGAAGTTTCCTCGATGGGAATTAATGAAAAGGGGATCCTAAAAACTGAGGTTCTGTCTCAGATTCTTTCCAATGGGATCTCTAGCTCAGATGATACTACCCCAACTTAGAGGGTAGGTTGGGGAGAGAGACAGCAAAAAGATCCTTGCAAATGAAGAAGTGAAAAGGGGGGGCATTGTCCAATTGGAGTCAGCAGGAAATTAGTTTACAGGGCTATAAACAAAGAGTGGCATTAATTGCAAAAAAGCAATCTCTCAGATTTAAGTAATTCATCTTTTCCTTAGAGGTATATGTGAGTCTGTACTGTTCTCTATCCTCTTGTACAAAAAGCAAATATTGATGTACATGCAAATGACACAAAGTGATCTTATTTGCATGAAGCCATAACTCAAAATGAGATCCATTTGGTTTTAGTTTAATTGCTATGTGGATTTACAAACCTTGATTTATGGATTAGTAGAGGCTGTAGGTAGCTTGTTTGCCCAAGGGCAGGAGGGAAATATAGGTATAACTCAGCTTCAGGCTCCGTGACAAGCCAGGTAATAAATAACACACACACACATATACACCATACCATGAACTGATAAGCTTTTCTGTAACAACTAGGAGAGCATAGTGCAAAAACAAGTGGAGCCTGCAATCATGTGGAACAGACACTAAGAAAAATCATTTTCTCTCTTTTCTCTCCCCATCTCTCCAAATAGTCCAGTTACATGATGACTGTTGAAAAACCACAACATTTTCCCATTATTTTCAGGTAGGAATATATGAAACCTAAAGTTTAAGCCCTAAAGTAGGGATAATATTGTAAGAAAAGATATTTCAAAGACTCCCTTCCAAATGCAGAGGAGAAAAGAGAAAAAAACTGTCTGGTGGGGAGCTCATGTATTTTTTTCCCCTTGATGCTCTGCTTGGTTTCTTTACTCTAATTTTTACAGTTTCTTAATGTATTTTGCTGTCAATGGTTTTTCTGCATCTGTAATGTTTTCTTTCCATATTCCTGGTTTCACAGCATAATAAAATACCTATTTCTAAAATTCTAAAGCCTTCCTTTTGTGGGAAGAAGTTTGGGAATGGATTTAAGGTTTAGGAAAAAGTTTGGACATTTCTTTTGTCTCTTAAAACTTTCAACAATGGGACAATAAATCAGCTGGGGGAAAGGTATTATTTATGTCCAGCCCATTCAGAGTAAGTTCTGGGGGCTACAAATAGGGTTGATGATGGTGCTTGTCACTAGAAACTGTGAGTTGCCTACCCTTGATATAGGGAGCTAGATCTTCCTGTATCTCACAATGAACAAACCTAACAACTATATGGGCAATCTTAATCTTCTGCTATTCCCATGGCTGACTCTGAGAAGCAGAACACTCAATACTGACATAATATAGAGCCATAGAAAGCCTTTCTTCCAGAACTACTATAACACCAACATCAAACTCTCTAATTAGATAACTTTGGAAGACTTCAAGAAAAAGATGGATAGATATTTGTCAAGGACGTTTTGATTTGGATTCTACACTGGGCTCAATGGCCTGAATCAGTATCTCTTAGATTCTGCAAAAACTAGTATTCTATAAAAAGCATGCAGATACTGTGTGTCTAAAGTGTTTGTAAATACCTTCACCTTGGAAGCTTAGTCACTATTACATACATAGAGCAGTGGAAATCTTCTGCAAAGCAATTCAACGCATTGCCCTCACTCTTGCTATGTTGCCTATGTGGGAAGCAGATTTCTCCACCATAAGCCATGGTGACACAGTGGTTAGAATGCAGTATTGCAGGCTAACTCTGCCCGCTGCCAGCAGTTCGATCCTGATCAACTCAAAGTTGACTCAGCCTTCCACCCTTCCTAGGTCAGTAAAACGAGGAGCCAGATAGTTGGGGGCATTATGCAGACTTTGTAAACCACGTGGAGAGGGCTGTAAAGTAATGTGAAGCAGTATATAAGTCTAAGTGCTATTGCTGTAACCCTTCAAACTGAAGTGGGAAAAAGGCTCAGTAATGTATCCAGCCATTTTTCTTCACTGGATACATCTTCTGCATCTGCTCAAGGCTTTGCAAAGTGTGGAGTTGAAACCATGCTGTGGTTCCAGTGGGTTAAGAGAATTGGAGTTCCCTTTGGCCAACAGATGGAAGTAGAGATGCAGGTAGAAAACAGAAAATTGGCATCATATGCTTCTACCATAACCCAATAGCCTTGTAGCTTTCTTCTTCTGGAAAAAGAATAGTCATAGGTTGCTTGTTTTTGAAAAAAATTAAGAAACGCTGGTTTAATTATCCCTTCTAACATAATGATTTCTGGGAATATTATTTCCCCTCAGTAAAAAATGTTAGGCTGGTGACCTAGCAGTTCTAAAGCGTGCAAATGCCAGTAGATAAATAAGTGCCATTCCAGTGGGAAGCTTACTGCATTCTGTATTTTCATGACCGCCACTTGATGACACAAACGTCTCTCAAACAACTCAGGCTCCCTCTGCTGAGAATGGGAGATGAGTACCAACCCCTTGAATCAGTCACACCTAGACAAAGGAAACCTTTAAACCTTTTTTTTTAAAAAAAGTTAAGTATATGCATATTTTTCTGTTCATAAATAACTCTCATTAACCATGTTGTTTTCTTATTGCCTATTGCAGATTTTAGGCCTCTTGAGAAGAAGATCTGTGAGGCACCACACATTGTGAGCTCTACAAAGGTATAGATGCCATGTCCAAATGTTTTATGCAATCTGGACTGTGATTTCATCAGCCTTCAGTTTTCTGAAGCCTCCTCAATTTTGTTGTTCAATAGCAGACACCCCATCCCCACCAAGGGGATTTCATGTGTTCAGCTATGCCCAAGGGCCTCCAGAATTAATGGGACTCTGAACCAGGTAATAGCTAACTTGCTGATGCACTGTTCTTATTAACCATTCTGTGATTAACAGGGTCATTATTTCAGTTGAACTTTAGCCTTTTGCCTGGAGTTGAAAAAGAGGAGTGGGTCAAAAGAACCACCAGTGAAAGCAGACTCAACTGTTGCCAAAAAAAAAAAAGGTAGCATTTCTGGTCTGTATTTTGTATCCCTGTTGCATCAGCATAAGGACTGCATGTAATATTTCAAAGCATTTCCTTCCATCTTGCTAATGGCTGTAGTGCAAGAAGGAAGAAGAAGGTAGATAGTGTTTCAAGCACATTTTTAAACAAGCTCCCCCTACACATGGAACATCCTTATAAATCAATTTTTAAAAGGCGTATGGATTTATGAAATCTGACGATCTAAGAAATATTTTAAAATGTGATGCTAAAGTAAAAGGCAAAATTTCACACTTGGGATTACTGTAGGCAATACGGTACTCTGAGGAATATTGACCAGCAATGCAAGAATGTAGGAGCAACTTTTTGCTTACTGAAATTATACATGGGACAGAGAGCTTGTTTGAGAACCAGGGAAGGTAAAAATATCATTTCCATTCTGGAATTTGTCCTATTTTAAGAGAGGCGATCAAAAGGTAAACAGTACTAATGTATGATTGGGCCTTAGTACTATGCATGATCAGATCTGGTTGTGCAATGTGGAAACTCCAGAATGACGGAAAGGACAGGTCTAATTTAAGTTCTCCAGTTCAAGCTTCTTTCATATGTAAAGGGGACTATGTAAGAGCATCACCCCAGTGAAATCACCTGACTGACCAAACAAGGAAACAGGAGGTTAAGCAAGGCAGCATTTTTCCTTATCTATCAATGATAGAATAGAATAGAATAATAACTTTATTGTCACTTTGAGTGTACACTAATTGGCATACATTAAAATGAAATTTTGTTGCATTCAACTCTCAGAGGGTCACCACCTCTGATATACATTACATAAATATGACAAAAATGAATAAATAAATACAGAATTCTTCTATTCTTCTGTACTTAATTTCTAATTCCAGAGCTTCATGAATTAACCAACGATCCGGTTACCATGAAAAACAGAGTCACCTTTTTGTTTCATTGCACCTGGCTCTAAGTGAGTCACTTAATTTGCTCACTTTGCCAGCAAGAACTCAACCAAGGGGACTGTGAACACTTCGGCACTTGGCTCAGAAGGGAGATTTTTGAGTAGCAACTAGCATGCTGTTGAGCAATAAAACTTCAAGGATATCTGAAAAGATATTGACATGGTTAAGCTAAGCTTGTAGTAAGAAAAGATAATAATTGTGAGGGAGTTCAGAAAGAGCCTGAGCCTATTGCAGGAATGATGAATCTATGTTTAGTGATAACCTAAAATGCAAACTCCAGTTGAAACAGCTGGCTGACCATCATAATAATAATTCAATACAATACAATGCATTCAATACATTCAAATGAAATATGCCCTGAACTTTCTCCATTAGCCAGCTTAACTGTGCCTTTTTCTACTTAAGAGCTCAACATTTATATTATGCTTGTTAAACTATGCTGTTTAAGACCAAATTGAACAGGATGCTGAAACAGAGCAAAGAACAGATCTTCAAATCTTGCTGCTCTAGAATCTCGAATCTGACTTCTTCAATAATCCAGGAATCAATGGATTATTGTTCTCTTTCCATATCTAAAATTTCTCCTGACAACAAATAATTGTTTCTAAAAACCGTTCCTTAATGGCTCTATGCTTGCTAGTTACTGTCCACCATAACTGGAAGACAAGACTTGTTGAGGAAACTCATATTCACATCCAGAGAGCAAGGTGGCATACAATGATCAGGAGAAAGGCCTCTAAAAAAGGATGCAAATGTTCTAAGCTCTCATTGAATTCCATACAAAAAAGAAAAGCAAGATGGTGCTTATTCATCTACTATAGAATAGAATAGAATAGAATAGAATAGAATAGAATAGAATAGAATAGAATAACAGAGTTGGACGGGACCTTGGAGGTCCTCTAGTCCAACTCCCTGCTCAGGCAGGAAATCCTATACCACTTCAGACAAATGGTTGTCCAATCTTCTTAAAAACTTCCAGTGTTGGAGCATTCACAACTTCCGGAGGCAAGTCATTCCACTGATTAACTGTTCTAACTGTCAGGAAATTTCTCCTTAATTCTAGGTTGCTTCTCTCCTTAATTAGGTCCCATCCAAAGCTTCTTGTTCTGCCTTCAGGTATAGTTAAATTTAATGACAGTTAAATGGAATAGACTATGCACACTCTAGCTAACACATATAAGAAGAAGTCAGATTCAAGATTCTAGAAGGTATTGCCTGGGAAAAATACCAGAATGAAACCAACAAGATAAATGTAAACTCAGGAAAAGGAAGGGGGCAGCTGTTCATGTGAAAATAAATAAATAAGTAAGGATCATTTTTGGAAACAGATTGTTCAGTTTGACGGACTTTGGTCAGATCTGATCAACAAAGCATGTCTTGAATCCTTATTGGTAAATGTTTCTGCCTTTGCACACAATGATTTGAGATAAAGGCAAACTGGTAATAATGAGGTGGGGGAGAGAGAAGGTTGTTCTATGCTTTTGTACAGATTTGGTTCAAGAATAATCCAGTATAAAAAAAGCTTTTTTATCTGATACGGGAAACCTCTGATTTATTGAGACATTTTATATAGTATTTCTGTAATATCAACCATTTTCATTTAGCCATTTTAAAAAAAATATTATTCTTTTTTTTTATTAAAAGTTTTATAAAAGTTTTACAATATAATTGCCCCCCTCTCCAAAACCCTCCCCCCTCCCCCTCCCTCCCCCCCACTTCCCAGAGCTAATCACAGGGTTAACAATAGAATAATCATATTCTAACTAACATTAATCAATTATTAGAATAACAAATCTGTAAAATCCTTTAACTCTCTTTTTAACATAAAATATATTAAGATTAGACACATTAATAATAATATCATATTAATAATTAAGAATAAAGATAAATAAACTGTATAACAAAAAATATTATTCTTATAAAATATAAATGTATAATATAAGGGAGGACTTAATGAAAATAAAAGAATTAGAAGCAAAACCCAGTGGCAATGAAATCAGAGTAGGCATAAT
>NW_015388762.1:0-3117 GCF_001527695.2 Protobothrops mucrosquamatus
GAAAAATGAGCCCACAGGTTGGCTAGTATAATATAAAAATCCTGCAAAACAAACAAAGGAAAAGGAGGAGGAAAAAGGTTTAAATGAACAATATACAAACACATAAGGGATTTACAAATGTAATGGAAGGTTTTGTTTTCTAATATATCATTAGTTAATTAAGAGTAATTGAATATATCATTTCAAAGACTAAAAAAAAATCAGTATTAAACATTAAAGCATGAATATCAGTAACCATGATCAAAATGGTATTAATCACTGAGAGAAAATTGGAAAGTTCTGTCCATATTACTAAAAACCTATTCTGATTTGAAAATCCTATAAAATTGAAGCACAGACTCTAAACGTGAAGAAACTAAATTTTGAGCTGTGTGCAGTACAAATCCATATGTTAATTTGTGGTCTAGGAATGGTTTCTAAATTCAATTAAATTCTGTATCAGATTTACTTTTAAAATACGAAGTTATTCTAGATATCTATGTGGATATCTGGATATCTATATAGGCATTCTTTTAATGTGGAGATCAAAAAGCTTTTCCAGTAAAAGAGTGTATGTCCTCCTAGCAGTAGTTAGGATGTAGAAAGCTAATTCAGTATACCTTAGGGATTTGTTTTGTTTTATTGTTTGCGCCTTGGTGTCAATTTTGACTTCTAACGAGACGAGACGGCCTAGTCTAGTCACTGCAGTTTTCTTGGCAATGTTTTCATAACTTGTTTGCCTTCACCTTCTCCTAGGGCAGAGAGAAAGCCACTGGTCCAGAGTTACCCAGTAGCCTTCATGCCTAAAGCAGGACCAGAACACACAGTCTCCCAGTTTAAATTTAATACAAATATTACATGTTGAAATGATAAATCAACTTTTAACATTTGTTTTGTTCTGATATGAATCATTTTCCAGAATGTTGCTTCACCACAAGCAAGTGTCAAGATTGACACAAAGGCACACAGGATATAAAAGAATGTGGGACTCAGAACCACAAACTGCCACTACTTCTGTATCTAACTCTCCCTCCTGCCAAAGATCCCAATATTACAGATAGTCCTCAACTTACAACCATTCATTTAGTGAAAGTTTGAAGTTACAATGGCACTGAAAAAAAGTGACTTATGACCATTTTTCTCATTTAACAACCATTGCATCATTCCCATGGTCATGTAATAAAAATTCGGATGCTTGGCAACTGGCTCATATTTATGATGGGATTGAGGTGTCCCAGGGTCATGTGATCCCCTTTTGCAACCTTCTGACAAGCAAAGTCAATGGGGAAGCCAGATTGATTTAACAACTGTCTTACTAATGTAATAACTGCAGTGATTCACTTAACACCTGTGGCAAGGTGTAAAATGGGCAAAGCTCACTTAACTGTCTTGCTTAGCAATGGAAATTTTAGACTGAATTATAGTTGTAGGTCGAGGACTATCTGTACTGCATGCCGAGATTAGGCATCCCTAGTCAAATTACATTTCGATGGATCACTGAATCAACAAAAGCTGGCATGACCTCTGTGTGGTGCAGAGTTAAACAACAGCATTCTGCGAATTTGAATGCATACCTCCAATTTCTATTTAGTTGTTCACAAATTCAGAATAAGAAAACAAATAATAGGGCAGCTACAGATGTTATGTAAAGACATGAGATTTCAAGTCCTATAATCCCCATAGTCATCATGACCAGCAAACCAGCAGCCTATAATTTATGACAGACATGTCAAACTCGCGACGTCACATGATGTCGCACAACGTATTGGGACGGTTTTGCCATTGCTGGCAATGGGGTGGGCGCAGCTTCCGTGTGATGCATCCGGCCCGCGGGCCGGCAGTTTGACACCCCTGGTTTATGAGAACTGCATTTCAACACACTTGCAACTGACCAGTTTACAAACATTCCTATGCCTTTTGGCTTTCTTGAGCCATTTTGCATGTATCTGTGAGGTCTTATCCTCTGCTGCTTAATATTGCAGTCAATTGTAGGTGCTCATTAAAATGCCAGACGGAAATCCTACAAGCTGTAACAATGAAATAATAGAAGCAATAATTGGGTTAGGCATAGGGTAATGTAGCTTTTGACATTTTGAAAATGTTAAAAGATAGTAGAAGCTCCTAGGAATTATATGAGCCTTAATTCAGCAAGATCATTTAGCAAAATCAAGACCCAGGGAAACACACAGAATCAGAACTAATTCAAAGTAGAGCAGCCCCAAAAAACCTAAAGAAGGACCAGACCATCACCATCCTCTTAGCAGACAAAGGCTGAACCACAGTTATCATGAACAGAACACAATACATACAAAAGCCAAAGATTTAATGGAGGACAAAGAAACGTATATCCCAATAAACACCACCCCAATACTAAAAATATTCAGACGGATTTTCAAATGCACTGCAGTATCCCAGAACATCAGTAAAAAAGAAACAGATTGCCTATATAGTATCTTCCAAAAAATGAATATCCACATAACTTTATCAAAATGTGTCTGACCACTCGGCCCACTACAGCACAACCAATACAAACTATGAAAAAGATGTCAGTAACATACACCAGAAACATCTCAGAAACAATGGACTATTACAGCTACATGGCATCGCCGTAGCACACAAGCCAACTAAAGCCCTCCAAAACATCTTAAATAAATCAAAAGACCATCAGCCCAAGAAGTAAAAAGTGGACTCATTTACAACATACCGTATTTTCCGGCGTATAAGACGACTGGGCGTATAGTCAGCTGACTCCATCGCTGACTATAGGGGGCGAAACTCTGGCTCCCTCGGATCGGGTACGCAACTTGGGTGTCCTCCTGGATCCACGGCTGACACTGGATGACCAGTTGGTGGCCGTGACCAGGGGGGCGTTTTATCAGGTTCGCCTGATTCACCAGTTGCGACCTTTTCTGGACCGGGACGCCCTACGCACGGTCACGCATGCCCTTGTCACCTCCCGCCTGGACTACTGCAATGCTCTCTACATGGGGCTCCCCTTGAGGAGCACCCGGAGGCTCCAGCTAGTCCAAAATGCGGCCGCGCGGGCGGTGTTGGGAGGGACTCGTCGCTCCCATGTAACACCGCTGCTACGCGAGCTGCATTGGCTGCCGGTGGCCTTCCGGGTGCGCTTCAAGGTGC
>NW_015388762.1:3537-6853 GCF_001527695.2 Protobothrops mucrosquamatus
TCGAGACCGCCTCCTGCCGCAGATTACCCCCCATCGACCTGTACGCTCCCACAGAGTGGGTCTCCTCAGGGTGCCGTCAGCCAGACAGTGCCGGCTGGCAACCCCAAGGGGGAGGGCCTTCTCTGTGGGAGCTCCCACCCTCTGGAATGAACTGCCCCCAGAGATCAGGGTGATCCCTGATCTCCCTTCCTTCCGCCGCACCCTTAAGACATGGTTATTCCAGCTTGCGGGACTGGCCTAGGGGAAACTTTTAGAGGGGGTTTTAATTATATTTTAATTAGATTAAATTTAAGTATTTCCTTTTTAACTAATTTTTAAATTTGTAATGTTATTTGTGTATTTTTACCCGATTGTTAGCCGCCCTGAGTCCGCAAGGAGAAGGGCGGGATATAAATTTAATAAAATAAATAAATAAATAAATAAATAAATAAATAAATAAATAAATAAGACGACCCCCAACTTTTCCAGTTAAAATATAGAGTTTGAGCGAGAGAGAGGGGGGGGAGAGAAAACTTGATGAGTAATATGCCAAACCACATGTGTAAAGGAATAAAATAGAATACCCGTATTTTCTGGCGTATAAGACGACTGGGCGTATAAGATGACCCCCGACTTTTGAGAAGATTTTCAGGGTTTAGAAAGTCGTCTTATACGCCGGAAAATACGGTACATTCCAAGGACTATAACAGCCATTATGTAGGACAACAGAAGGCTAGCAGAGTGCATTCATGAATACCAACTAGCAGTCAGAAGACATGATGAAAACTCCCTAATGTCACAATACATGGACAGACGACTCAACCACAGTTTCAACAGGGAAACTGCGAGTATCCTAAACCTAAATCCCAAAACACCAGGGAATTCCTGGAAGCTTGGCATTCAGACAAATCAGCCATTAATAGGCACTTAGAGGTAGATTACATTTACACATCATTCAAAAGAGACAGTAAAAAAAACAAGAAGGAAACAAAAAGAATACATCCTCTCCAATAGCCCACACCCAGATAAGCAGAGTTTAACACCAGACAGTCAAGCAGAAAACAATATCCTAATCAAGGATCTATCTAGGAGAAAAACACAGTTCCACCAACACTGGCAGTACACTGAAAATAACACTGGAGAGAAAGAAGAAATTCTTATGGTTCAGAAGACAAATTGCAAAAACTGAGAATGTGTACGATGAGCAAAGAATTCAGAAAAGGATATAAATAAGAATGCTGGTCTGAAGATATTTGTAAATAAAGATGTCTAGACATCCTTATTGGTGTGCCACCAATTACTGGTATAAGATTGGTGTGCCACTCATCTCATCCAGAGGCAACTTAGGAACCAGGGTTTGTATAGATTTTCAGGTCTATGAAAAGGCCCAAAAGTAAATTTAATATGAAAAAAAATCATATTGGTGTTATATTGAAGATATGTATATTATTCAGTCCTAAGCAATTGCTAATAGTATTTTATCCCCTTTTTTGTCTCCTTTTTTTATATTGTGAGTGGTGCATGGTGAGGATGTCATTTATGTTTCTTTTTTTAAAAAAACCATGTTTTTACAATCTCGATTCAGAATTTCAGAAATTTGAATAGAGCAGAATAGAGCAGAAGTTTTAATTATTAAGATTACCACTTTAGTGCAGAGGAGTATTTTATGATTATACTACAAAGTGAGCTAGGTAAATCAAACTCAGTGTATTTTAGGAGCAGTCTTCATATGTCTAAGATTTGGAGTTTTCCATAACCACCAGACTTCATTTCCTTTTTGAAAAGCTTATATGATAAATGCATCTTAATTTCAAAATAGTTTGTAGATCTTTTGGGGGGCACAAATTGGACCATCTGTAATATCACAAATGCATTAAGGTATTTCTAAGGTAATTTTTAACACTTTCAGATACTTAAACTGATAAATTAAATGCTTTGTGATAATATTATAGATAGCAAGGTTGACTTGATTAAGAGTGCTATTTTGTAGCCCTTGGGCTAATTTCATGCAACCTTGCCTTGCTTGAAGCCCCATGCAAGGACAACTTGACATTTGAGAAATATGGTAAGAGCACCTAGACATGTTCTAAAAATCTATTTATTAGATAGAGAGAAAATAAAGAGATATTAGAGAACAAATGAGGATTACATTCACTTTTGGATCTGGCCATATCCTACTTGCTTCAGTTGTACTCTTATAACAGAATCCCTCAACAGATTAATGCTGAAAACAAATGAGTTCACACTGGATTGTGAGGGGACTAGGACATTTCAGCATCAAAATCTGAGTAAAATTTTTATTTATTAATTATTTATTCATACATACATACAATCTGAAATCAATTCAAATAATCTTTATCATTCACTCATAATGTACAAAAGATTTGATTGATAACTGATATTTTTAGCATTCTTCAGATGTTAGAGAATGTTTTTAAGGGTACTATTAACTCATTAGAGTTAATGAGACTGAACATTTCTCAGATTATTATTTTTTTTGCAAGAAGGATAAGGACCCAATAAATGGGAGTAGTTATTCCTGAGTAGGTGATATGAGTAGGTGACAGCCATTTGTCTGAAATGGTATAGGTTTCCTGCCTGAGCAGAGGGTTGGACTAGATGACCTCCAAGGTCCCTTCCAACTTTTATTGTTGTTGTTGTTGTTATTATTATTATATCCATCCAGTGTAACTCTAGCAGATTGTAAAACAGATATATTCAAGTATTATATTGAAGATCTAGCGCTATTCAATAAAGAAACATATTATCATCTTTATTTCATCCATATATGGCCTCACCTAGTTCATTTGCTGCAGACACTTCTCCTATGTCCATGTTCCAAGGTTTCCATTTGGCCCAGTATTCTAATCCTTTATGGTTGACCTATTTGAAATCCCTCTCAGTTTTCAAATTAAAGAAGATCCTTTTCTTCTCTACAAGGGAAGGTCAAAAGCTTTCAACTGCCTCTTAAATTGTGTTACATGACAGTTTTCCTCCTGTAACTATATTAACAATAAAAATGTTTGTGCAGAAATTCACAGAAAAGGTACCATATTTAATGTCATTAATTTGAAAGCTGTCTCCATGTAACGGTACTGATACATTGATTAATGCACAATGTCTGCTTTGCCATAGCATTAATTTTATTTAATGTAATTACTGGTTGGTTAGTTAGATTTATATCACCCTTTCCTCAAGGAGCTGAAGGAGGCACACGTAGGATTTCTTTTTCTTTTCCTTGCCACCGTGGGGAGGATGGGCTGACTGTAAGTTGCTAGGCCCAGAGTCATCCTGTGAACTTCCATGGTTAAAAGCAGATTAAAATCTAAGCCTCTAT
>NW_015388762.1:7143-10549 GCF_001527695.2 Protobothrops mucrosquamatus
CATTTGTTCTCCCTCTTTTTAATAATTTATTTGCTAAGATATCCACAGGGTAGATATATAGAATTCTGCTTTGACCACTAGTGCTAGAAAGTATGGCTCCACATTTCAAAATTTCAAAATTTGTCTAAAGTTAAAAGTGAGTAACAAAGATCAAAGGTTTATTCTTACATACCTAATTTGGGGGGAGGGAGAGCTGAATCTGGCAAGAAAATCTTTCTTCTGAATTGCTTTGCCTTTTGTTTAATAGACATGCTTGGATGTCTGCTCTATCTCCTTTCCAGCAGTCTTCTGGTGTGCATCCTCTGGATTAACAGCAGCTACTGGTAGTTTAAAAATACCAACATTTTGTTTCACATGTTGTTAAATTAGTTCAACTGAACCAAGATGTGTCTATACTATTTATGACAACAATTCAGTTTAATGTAGTTGATGATTCTCCAGTGACAGGAATATGTTGCAAGGAAAAATATCTCTTTTTCAAGCAAACTTCACTGTAGACAGTTATTTCTAAACACTGCTGAGTGCTTTGTTTTTTTTAGATATATTTTATCTATACATTATACATTACTGGACAGAATAAACATGGTGTAGTAATTCTATAATCTTTTAATTACCACCAACAGAGTATTGGTGCAGTACAGTAAAGGCTGTAATAAAAGAAGCTTTTCGTCTATTTAAAAAAAAAACATGATGAAATAATACAAAGTTCTACCAAGTTCTTACTTTGATGAATGAGTAAAGGGGACAAGAAATAGCGCAGAATCTCAGCGATAACTTAGAAAAAGTGGAAGTATGAGAGAAAGGCATCAACAGTGCAGTAGTCTCTTATGGCAGATGCCCTCATTCAAAAAAGATGCCTCCAATGAACCAACAGATACAGAAAGTATTTGTAAATTTGTTCATCAGTGGAGATTTTGATATTAAGCTTGATTTAATGGAAGAATTCAGGGGAGAGGTTTTTATTTGATCCTAACACTAATAGAAACAATCTCCATAGCAGAATGTTCCTAATAATGCTTGATCCAAAATCTAGAATGTGTTATTGCCGTCATTCATGTGTTGAACATGCACCTCTGTATGAAAGTTTGTCATACTGTATACTTTTGCCTAAATGTGTATGCCTGAAGGTTGTGAGGGACATAATTCAGTTATGGGAGAAAACAGAGTGTAAATGAATTCCAGCAAGATGGAAATGATTCAAAAGTGTTTTGGATGGATGTTCCATCTATAGCTCTTGATGTGCTAGCATTTCCCACAAAAGTGGTGGTGCCAGTCTGGAAATTCTCCTAGAGTGGTGGCTCCTGCTAGGACAGCAAATGAAATTCATGACCAGGAAAGAATTTGTCCAGAATTAGCAGGTTTGTCAGTGCCACCCATTGTTAAACCAGAAAACATTGTCATCTCTCAGTTGGACAATTGAGTTTGATGTCCCAAGGGTGCTTTTCCAAAAGGCAACTGGACTTTCTTGGTTTTTTCTTGAAAACATTTTGCTTCTCATGACCTGGATGATTGAGAATCTCCCTAAAAACTGAATATGATGTGTGTGAAGCTTCCTTGAAGGCAAGTCAGGCCTTATAGCCAACAAAAAATGTAATGGCTAGCTTGCTGACTGGCAGTAGCAAAATGCAGGGGGACTACACCGGGTCCAATTCAAGAGGCTGGTGATCACCTATGAAATCTTTTGCTCCTTTCATCCTTGTTGCTTTCTTCTTGTAGATTCAACCTTTGTTCTAAGTACCCACTCTTAAATCTCAGGGATTGCAACCTAGAGGTTCAATCCACTTCTTTGGATGTGCTTGACCCTCAAGGTTAAATCTTCTTTAAGGGAATATTCAGAGGCATTTGTTGGCAGTTATTTATACATTTACAACGTTATTTATTATTTTTAATACGCTTTTTTGCTTTTTGGATGATTGTTACATTTTTACTAATATGTTTTATGTCATATTTTGAAAACCACCAATCATTGGAAGAGGACACAGCATATGAATATTCGCCAAACTATAAAAATATTAATTTCCACCCAAACCAGGATCCAGGAGGTCATTTTAATGATGCCACAAAAGGTTTGTCCTGAGCGCTCATGCTCCAGATTTCATGAATGACAGTGATAGAGCAACCAAAGGTGGAAGTAAGAAATTGCTGCTCACTGAATGAGAAACTGAAAGGATATTATAGTAATAATGAAGCAGGGAAACAAATTACTACGATGGGTTTTAGTATCAGTGACAGACGATGGACCACACAAAAAAGGGAGGAGATATACCTGAAGAAATTTCAAGGATAAAAAGGAAGAAGGAGATACAGTATTTTTATTATGAATTAGAACCTATGGAAAGTATTATATATTTTGTTTAGTTGCAATTACTTGGAAACCTACCGAAGGTTTTGAGTTTGCTGCTTGAATATGTGGACAATTACATTCACAAATGGATATATTCGGGCCTATACAGGCCAGCCTGATATACTGTAAATGAGGTGAAAAGGATCAGAATCATATTCTGCCAACTATCATTCATAAATACAATTTAACCTGGAGACATTTTCCTACCATTTATGAAAAGCCACCTTAAAAAGGAAAAAGGAGGGGCAGATGTTTTATAGTAAATAGAAATGGCACATTATAAAAAAAGAAAAAAATCAAAAGTTAGAAGACTAAACTACACATTTCTGTAAATTGGTGGTTGCATTTGGATTTTGGGGAAGTTCACCTTGGGAGAATAAGATTGATTTGGCTACTAAAACAGTAGAGGTCCAATCACAGATAAATAACTTTTCAACAGACTACAAGGCAAAAGTGAGGGTAGAGTCCCAAAATATACATCCATCTATTTTAACCTTTTTTTCCCTTTTGCTTTGACCAAATGCCATTTTCACAGGAAGGCAAACTGTTGAGTCTAAAAAATGATAACTTATCTGAATGTGACTATAAATGCTACCCTTAGTGTTTGTAGCAGTTAATTAGAAATAGAGGCTAGATGTTGTTTAATAAGTAAGAAGATACAGCACAAAGAGAAAAAAATATCTCATATCTAACAAAATGAAATTCAGTGGTGAAAAAAGTAAGGTTCTACATTTAGGCAAGAAAAACCAAATGTACAGGTATAGTATAGGGGGTACCTTGCTCAATAGTAGTAACTGTAAGAAGGATCTCGGAGTCCTAGTGGACAATCACTTAAATATGAGCCAGCAGTGTGCTGCAGCTGCCAAAAAAGCCAACACAGTACTGGGCTGCATTAACAGAGGGATAGAATCAAGATCACGTGAAGTATTAATACCACTTTACAATGCCTTAGTAAGGCCACACTTGGAATACTGCATCCAGTTTTGGTCACCACGATGTAAAAAAGATGCTGAGACTCTAGAAAGAGTACAGAGAAGAGCAACAAAGATGATTAGGGGACTG
>NW_015388762.1:13379-15327 GCF_001527695.2 Protobothrops mucrosquamatus
AAAAAATAGCTTCAACTATTTAAAAACTTGACATTAATTAATACTATATATACAAAATATTGCCCCTGGCAACAATAATATATGTTTCAATATCATCCCAATAACTTAAATCATTTGTTTTGTAGCATACTGTACATACTTATCCACAGATGTAAAGCTGTTATGACCAACATAATTACAAAAACAATTGATTTTTGAATGCATTTTCAATCTTTAATTCCAAAGACTTAAATGATCCTGATTACTTGGCTGGAATCAAGGCAGAAAGATGCAGCTGATGAAAGAGAAGCTCTTTATAATGCTTTCAAGAAGCAAACTGGTATAACACAATAAGTATTCAGAATACACACCATTTTGTGTCTTACAGCCATCACTCATTATTAAGGTCTGTTTAAGGTCTATACTTTAGGGTTTTTTCCTCCTTTTTCGTCTAAAAACACAGCTATATACAGTATAATGCTTTTAATAGCAACTATATTTTTTTTTGCTACTGCTTTGTGCTTGCTGTAGATGAAGTTAGAATTCATTTCATTTTTAGGGTTCTTTCTTATAGTGGTGGGTAGTGTATTGTGGGAAGTAGAACAAGGCAGTGTCCTTCCCATGGCTGTATTGATTTGCCCTTCAGCTGTTTGCATAGAGAACCTAAAGCCTTGTTGTTGATTATCCACACAATGTCTCTGTGAACATTATTGACCCATTGCTGCTTACTGCCTGTGGCTCTTGATTTTTCACACCGTCTCCATGACACTCATAATAAAACATACTATCTTATTGCTACTCAGCTCTGGAAAGCAACTGATGTTGCTTTAGTACAACTGCTGCATTTCTGAATAACATTTATTATATGTTGGACAGAGACCTGTATGGGTTAAGGTTTTGTGCATTGTGAGGGCTTGAGCAAATTTCTACAATTTAGAACAAAAATATTATTTTTAAAGAGTTAGCAAATTGTGCAATTGAAAATGAGCAAGACAGTAAGAATGACTGAACGATACAGCAATGCCCCACTGCAATCATTTAAAAAAAATATCAGCTTCATTGAATGAATTGTTCGGCGGTTTGACTTTCATTAAATAGCCATCACAGCCTTCATCATTGTTGCTATTTAAAATTTGCTCTACAATTTATGCAGTTATATATATGTTCAATAATATCCTTGAAGATGTGATATATATATATATATATATACACACACATATGTACACACACATAAACACATACTTGCAATGTTTACTCTGTAAACTTGAATTTTTTAGTTTTTTAGAAATAGTTTAGGCACAAGAGATTTGGTACAGATATATTTCTAAAATATGTAAGAAACTACAGAGATGTATTTGTATGCCACTGTAAAAAATTGTTTCACTCAGTTCCTTGCAATGGAATGGTGACATTACTCTTAGTTTAAAAAAGGAGGGGTTAGTTTCAAAAAGGAGGGTTTAAATTAATCCAAATTAATTAATGAAGGATTAAAAGTTTTGAGTTAATAGAATACATTTCAAATCTGTGTACTTTAAACAAAATATTTTTACATGCACTTAAATGTGTTTTTTAATCTTGAAGTTTGTATCACAGCAGAGAAAAATAATTTATTAGTGACAGTGTGGCCATGAGAAGCATATTTGTTAATGTTTCACATGAATAATAACATCTTATACATTAAAGAAGAATCCTGTTTCGGACAGTATTGGAGATATAGAAAACAGATAATTCTTTCTTGGGAGTAATTACAGTTTTGAGAAAAAAATAGTATTATGTTATGAACAATTAAATGTACTAGTTAAAATTAGTCTGTTCATAATTGAAATTTTGGTTTGACACAGGTGAAGGTTGTAAAATGAAAATTTCTTTATAAGAGAAAGAGTGCAGACGCAGGAAGTTTATTTTTTAATGTCTTAACCAAAATTATGGTTTGCAATGATTTAGTTCTTTATTTTTCAAGAATTCTTTA
>NW_015388762.1:19084-20191 GCF_001527695.2 Protobothrops mucrosquamatus
TGAGAATGAACTTCTCTATTATAATTTATGTTAATTGAAATGTTTTCCAGGTTGGAAACTTCACTTATCATTAACCATCCTTCACTAGCTTTGAGAACTTTGTTTAACATTTTTCTGATACAAATACTTAGGCCCAATGCATCTACTTGAGAGTACAATTTTCTGGATTTCTTTAAATTTCATTTAAATTTATTTTTTTATTTGGGGGGGGGGTATCCTTAGCTATGCCAATA
The DNA here is from genome assembly GCF_001527695.2 of Protobothrops mucrosquamatus. Classification (NCBI taxonomy): domain Eukaryota; kingdom Metazoa; phylum Chordata; class Lepidosauria; order Squamata; family Viperidae; genus Protobothrops; species Protobothrops mucrosquamatus. The sequence goes on from NW_015388762.1 coordinate 19,318, forward strand.
AAAAGCATCCAGCTAAAACTGTATTGCTGAGACTACTGGCTACAACTGTAAATGTCTTTTTGGAGAAGAATAAACTCATCTGTCTTTAATGTCACAGTGATACTGCTCTTTTATTTGTAACAAAATATTTGAATACTGTAGATCTATGCAATAAATCTACAGGAATCTTCCCCTTGGTGGAGCCACTGTTATAGGCTGAATTTTAATTTTCTTATTGTATCACTCTAAGGATCAACACCCAATTGACCTGGAATAATAAAGCAGACTCGGAACTTGTGGGAAAATGCTAGGAGTAAAAAATAATAATTCTGCTGCTAATCGTGTATTTTTGAGTGCCCTAGTTTGAAACACAGATAAATTGTTAGTTGATGTTAAAAAGAAATAACATTCTAGGGTTTTTAAAAATGTGTTAGGTCATTTAGAAATGGTGTTTAGAATGTAAATTCTGTCATATTCATTATAAAGCAACTTGTAGAACATGGAAAATGGTTGAAGACCTTTAAGAAACAAAATGTTGCATTTTTTGGTTAAGAACTGCTTATTCATTCTGTCAACTCAAAAAAGCAAACAGAGAACTTCATTACACTGATGCACATCTGAATCTTGGATATCTGTTTTTGAATTCTTTTTGAATATTTCTTGGAAAGTTTCCAAAGTGGTTTTTCAAGTTATGAAATTGCAGTGAGATTACATTTTAATCCCCGCATCAAAAGTTATATTTGAAATTGATCCAAAACGCTAATGAACACAATCCAAAGCAAAACTTATTTGAATCATGCTGAAAATGAAATTATCAAGGGCAACAATAGAATAAATGTAATCATACATGCTTCTTTGCTTGCCTTCAACATGTAAATCCTACATATTACCGTGA
>NW_015388762.1:23714-25847 GCF_001527695.2 Protobothrops mucrosquamatus
AGGAATTCTTTAAATAATATACCAAAGTAGGAAATACATATTCACACATCTCTTTTCAAAGGTGTTGTGCACTGACTCAGAAGATGAGTTGGCAGCACTAGGGTCTGCTCATTTCTCTCACCTCTTAAGAAATCATAACTTCATACTTTGGCACAATTCCTTAATATAAACAATAATCACATAATCCAATGTGTATATCCACAGTTTTACCTTCAGCATAATGACTCGGGGCACCCTGCTTTAAGGTTTGCATATAGTCACTATATATTTTCAAACTGCCAATTTTTAAATATTCATTTTTTAAATATTTGGAGCTTGACAGCAGGGTTCTATAAGGAACTCAGACTGTTAGATTCGTGCCAAAGTAAAATATTATCCTTCACCCTCCTAAAAAATAATGTCCACATCCCCAGCTGCATGATTAACACTGATTGATTTAATACCAGGTTACAAGCTTGATATTCTCTGCTTCTGAATGTCTGGTTTAAAAAACAGTTTTATCATGTAAACCTGGTCACTAACTGTTGAAAAAGCTTATATCCAACGCTTTTAAAATGCAGAATAAGCTGCATCATTTTCTGGGTCAAATGCATATTTTATATTTTTCTCTGAAGCTTTTCTTCTCATGTTTTTGGAAAGTATGGATCGACTGTTCAAGTTATTGTAGCTCTGGTTCTGATTTTAAACTCTCTTCTAAAAGTGGCATCTGTTCTGAAACATCTTTAAACTTGGAAAACAAATCTACTTTAAGAAGTAAAGTATAAAAATATATAAAGATAATAGTGCTGCTCTGTTTTAAAAGCATGTATAGCCAAAGGGCAGATATAGCCGTCTTTAATAGAATAATCTTGGGTACAGTTTCTTAAAACAATATAAATGATAATGTAGGATTTTAAGAGGTCTGTATAGTACCGATCTTTATGGGAAATTATAGAAGTTTCAAAGGAACAATTATGAAAAAAATATAAACTGTTTAGTACTACTTGGTAAAGGACATGTTTTCATGGAGAAAATTTAGTTATGTGGTTTCTAAGAGTTGATGGCAACATAATCAATTAAATTATTTTGGGTGGGCTTTATTATAGATATTTTGCATTTTACAGAAACACCTCACATTTAAAGAATAGCAGGAATATTATATAATTATCCATAATTATTCTGTAAAAATTTATCCTGTTTATGTCTTAAATTATTAAATTATGTTCCAGACATTGATAATAAAAGTGTATAAAGCATATTTATTTATCAGATGTATGGCAGATTTAACTTTTTCTCTGTCTGTCTTACTTAAAATACTATATTCGAATGATGCAAATCTGTATTGATAATCCTGTGTTCCATGATGTTTTTTATAATGCTTTTTCAGATTAGTATTAATTATTAGAATGACAACTGTGTGAAATTCTCTAATTCAATAAAAATATTTTCATAAAGACTTATAACATCTAGCTCATGAAGACTACTTGCTTGATTAGGTGAAAGTGATGCATTTTGACAGTTAATCTTGTAAGTATTTAATTGTTGGTTGTGTTTGTGCACAAAATCTCTGAATTACATTTTACAGAATGCTTCTTTAAAAGTCAATTATATAGAAGTGCCTTTTAGTCAATTTCTAGCTTTGATCATACAAACACTGAAATATAAGCTATAGAAAACAGGAAAAAATAAATAAAGACTACCAATGTTCAGATTTTCTTAAAATTAAAATTTAATATTTCTGAAAATAAAAGATTGTCATGGAAACCACAGTAGTTTATGCTTCAGGTAAATACATATTATTTTTTCTTTAAAAATGTATAGAATCAACTAGCATATTTTTATTCCTTTATCAATATCACCAAAAGTTGTCACCCTCAGCATATTTTTTAAAAATACTAGTTATGTATTTTTATTTCCCTAAATAAAGATCACTTAATGTTTCAGCTTGCTTTTAAAATACCTTCGAGACCGCCTTCTGCCACAGATTACCTCCCATCGGCCAGTACGCTCCCACAGGGTGGGTCTCCTCAGGGTGCCGTCGGCCAGACAGTGCCGGCTGGCGACCCCAAGGGGGAGGGCCTTCTCTGTGGGAGCTCCCACCCTCTGGAATGAGCTTCCCCCAGAGATCAGGGTGATCCCTGATCTCCCTTCCTT
>NW_015388762.1:29804-36944 GCF_001527695.2 Protobothrops mucrosquamatus
GTAGTCCTCGACTTACGACCACAGTTGAGCCCAAATTTTCTATTTTTAAATGAGACATTTGTTAAGTGAGTTTTGCCCCATTTTACGCCCTTTCTTCTCACAGTTAAGTGAATGACTACAGTTGTTAAATTAGTAACACAGTTGTTAAGTGAATCCGGCTTTCCCATTGACTTTGCTTGTCAGAAGATCAAAAAGGGTGGTCATGTGACCCAGGACACCGCAACCGTCATAAATATGAGTCAGTCGCCAAGCGTTTGAATTTTGATCATGTGATCATGGGGATGCTGCAATGGTCATAATTGTGAAAAATAGTCATAAGTCACTTTTTTCTGTGCTGTTGTAACTTCAAACGGTCACTAAACAAAATATTGTAAATTGAGGACTACCTGTAGTAGATTAAATCCTCTTTTTTTTTCCCCACAACAATACTATGAGGTAAACTGGGCTAAGAGACAATGACTGGTCAAAATTCATTTCATGAATTTCTATAGGTAAAGCTGAGCTCTAATATGTCTGTTCTGTGTCAAACTCGCAACGTCATGTGACGTGTCACAACATATCGCGACTTTTTTTCCATTGCCAGCAATGGGGTGGGCACGGTTTCAGCATGACGCATCCGGCCCAAAGGCCAGCAGTTTGACACCCCTGCTCTAAACTATAGGTAATTCTTGACCTATGACTGTAATTGAGCCAGGATTACAGTCATACATACTGCTGGTCGTTAAGCGGGTCATCACATGACTAACCTGATTTTACATTTTTTTGCAGTGGCCATTAAGCAAATGCCACAGTCATTAAGCGAACCCATTGTTTGCAACAGTCATTTTTTGCTGGAAACTAGAGGTAAACACCAGCTAAATCATAGCTTTGAGCATTTGCTCTTCAACTTCAAAGAGCAAAATATTTCAAATGACAGGTAGTCCTCAATTTACAAGCACAATACAATACAGAATTTTCATTGCCAAGCAAGGCAGTTGTTAAGTGAGCCATGCCCAGTTTTACAGCCTTTTTTGCCCATAGTCATTAAGCCAGTCATGTGGTCGTTAAGCGAATCCAATATTCCCCATTGGCTTTGCTTGTCGGAAGCCAGCTGGGAAGGTTGCAAATGGCAATCACATGATCCCAGGACACTGTAACCATTGTAAATACATGCCAGTTGCCAAGCACCTAAATTTTGATCACACAACCATAGGGATGTTGTGACAGTCATGAAGACTGGCTATATGGGACTTTTTCATTGTAAACGCTGGTCGCTAAATGAATGGATGTAAGTCAAGGAGTACTCTTTTCAAATACTTTATGAAGCATTTTTATTGCATCGCAGAGGGCAGTTCTGCTTCAAGCTGTGCCAAGAGCATGGGTCAGTATTCAATGGGCTGTACAATTTAACTACAGATATGGAATAAATGTAGTGTTCAGTTGTTGTTGTTGTTTTAATGCTAAAACCTGAGTCATGGAAGAATATACTCCCAAACAAAATGACTGGTGAAAGCTTTAAAAATGTAGCCCGCCATATCTCAGGATATTCCCCTATCAGCATCTGTTAAATCAGTGGAGATTACACAACATAAAGGTAAAGGTTTCTCTGTCAGTCATTTCTGACTCTAGGGCATGGTGCTCATCTCCATTTGCTGGCCAAGGGAGCCAGTGTTGTCCGAAGACAATTTGCACGGTCATGTGGTCAGCAAAGGTGCACGGAATGCTATTAATTTCCCACCAAAGTGGTACCTATTTATCTACTTGTATTTGCATGCTTGCGAACTTCTAGGTGTGTAGGAACTGGGGCAAGTAACGGAAGCTCACCCCATCGTATTACGTTCGGGTCTTGAACCCGGGCTGTCACGTGAAGTGTTAATACCACTTTACAATGCCTTGGTAAGGCCACACTTGGAATACTGCATCCAGTTTTGGTCACCGCGATGTAAAAAAGATGTTGAGACTCTAGAAAGAGTACAGAGAAGAGCAACAAAGATGGTTAGGGGACTGGAGGCTAAAACATATAAGGAACGGCTGCTGGAATTGGGTATATCTAGTTTAATGAAAAGAAGGATGAGGGGGGACAAGATAGCAGTATTCCAATATCTCAGGGGTTGCCACAAAGAAGAGGGAGTCAAGCTATTTTCCAAGGCGCCTGAAGGCAGGACAAGAAGCAAAGGATGGAAACTAACCAAAGAGAGAAGCAACCTAGAACTAAGGAGAAACTTCCTGACAGTTAGAACAATTAACCAGTGGAACAACCTGCCTCCAGAAGCGGTGAATGCGCCAACACTGGAAGTTTTTAAGAAGAGACTGGACAGCCATTTGTCCGAAATGGTGTAGGGTTTCCTGCCTGAGCAGGGGGTTGGACTAGATGACCTTCAAGGTACCTTCCAACTCTACTACTACTACTACTACTACTACTACTACTACTACTACTACTACTACTATTATTATTATTATTATTATTATTCTCAGTGTCTTTAAACACTGAGCCATCATGCCCTCTGATTACACAACATACAGTCCAGGAATTGAAGAGGAACACCCTTAAGTGAAACTGTGCCTTTTGTTTAGAATCCCTGCTTTTGTAGGCGGATGGCTCAATGAAGAGAAATGCTGCAGCGGCAGAATTACTGCTCCCCTGGATTCAGTATCCCTGTATCTATCAGCCAGTACATAATTTTAATTTACTATTACTTTCTACATTAATTTGATGATAACTGTGTGTCATTAAGAGTATTGAATTTATCGTCTGTCATCGTAGAGTGTGTTATTTAGGAAGCAATGAATAAGAACTGGGAAAATGCTCTTCCATCACTTGCATGTATTTAGTTCGGTTACGTGGGAAGATCTAGAAAGCAATCAAGCTTATTGATTGAGATGTTTTACATGATCATCTAAGATTACCAGGGGGAGTGGCAGCAGCTTCAGTGCAGACCCATGCTTTGGCATATACAGTAAACTGCTGAGCTTAGTTCTAGCTGTGAATATTTTTTTTCCCCTTGATCTTTTTTTTAACGGTAGCTTAAACAGAAGGAGTTAACAATAGCCAGCATGTTACATTTATTTAAAAATGTAGTCTTGTGTACTAGCAATTCCTCCTCTCCCTCCAGTGGGTCTATTCAGCACTGCTATTAATGCAAGAAAATCAGTAACATTAGTCATCTTAAAAGGGTTATTACTCAAGATGATTTAAATTGTGAAAATGTCAGTGGGGTTTGCATGCTCCCTGCTAGAGATTTACATTCTCTGACACCATTTTGCTGTTCAGAAGGACCAGGAGAAAAAAAAAAAAGTAATGGCTTCTGTGTCGCAGTGATCAGGATTCAGAACATGATATCGGCAGCAGCGCATCTTAAAAATGTCCTAGGTTTCCATGTGTCAAAATCTCAGGCCCACAGCTGACTCTGCCATCCCCATCTGGTCTATGAAGGTTTCCACTCCTAATGGGTTTTTTAGCTGATTAACAGAACCATTCAGGACTGTCGCTTCATTTCTTTGCACAGGCACATCACCTACATAGCAAAGTGATCTAAATAGGCCAGTTATCAAGTGAATTGGAAGCTCCAGTTGGAATTTAAGAGCTTGCTTCCTGGATGTTTTGCTTAGAGAACTGACACAGAGAGGAGAAACTGCTGCCTCTTAATGCTTCCTCTCCACCATTCCCATTGCATTTCAAAATATTGTATTTATTTTGAAATGATGCATGTATTAAATGTCCAGTTCCATACAACCTGATTCATGAAGCAGCAAAAAGCAGAGAAGACTGTTCCTATTTGCCAGATGGCGCAATTACCACCATTTAACATGCATGCACATATCAGGCAGATAAAGAAAATAATTGAGGTGCATGATACTGATTTTTTTCAAAAAAACCAATTCAGTTTTCCAGCAAAATATTAATGTTCAGTTCATAAATCAACACAAGGGCTTTCCTATTTACTTTTGCTACTTTCCTATTTGTATTGTGCAGAGGGGGAAAAGGTAAGCTAGAAGAACATGTGCATGCAAGAGTAGGAAGTTTCTTCTAGAGATAAACATAGATATCCAGGAAACCTTGGGAGACCCTCGGCACAAAGGCTTCAAGTAATTGCAGTTGCTTTGCAGCATTTAGAAGCTGGTCCAGGCGATGCTTAGATTGCAAAGCATCTCAGGGAAGGATTTGTGCAGCCCTACTAGAGAGTATCAATAATAATATCTAGTGTTTATATAATGCATTTGTATTACTGGAAGCACTTCAGATAGATCTCTTGCAGCAGGCTTGCCAGGAAGCCTGTGAAGTTAGCTCAGAATGTTTTAATTTGCAGAGGGACAGTTATCAAGAAAACACAGATGTCTATTCATAGCCATCTAGGACAGAGGTGGGGACCAATCCACAAGTGGCATAAACTCACCCACATCTTATTGTAGGATGTCCCAGAAATGGGACCACTGAAATTTAATGGCAAAGTGCCAGAATTCAGCAGTGCTATTTTTGTTTGCTAGTTTCTTGGTTCCTTTCTTCTTAACAAAAAAAGAGGCAAAATGCCTCCAAGGTAGGCAGTAAACCAATAGTGCCAGGTCAGAAGAAAGTTACTTCCACTTCTGATCTAATGAGTTCTAAACTTAGCAAAGATTTTTAAAAGACACTATTACGCTACAAACACAGCCAGTATGGAGTAGTGGTTAAGGCAATGATGGCGAACCTATGGCACGGGTGTCAGAGGCGGCACTCAGAGAACCTCTCTGTGGGCACGCGCACCGTCGCCCCAGTCCTAGGCCTTCAGCTGGGTTTTGTAAAACCTTTTCACTTTAGGCCTCCGCCACCGTGTACAAAAAAAAGAAGTTCTATCAATCAGTTAATTTCAACTTCTCGCGGGAAAAAAAAAAGATCTTGCAATGGAATTGATTTAGTCCCACCCAGTCTGCCGTTACCACCGTAGCCACGCCCACTCAGTGGGCCACACCCAGCCAATGGGCCACACCCACCTGGCACCCAATGATGCATAAGTGGGTTTTGGGTTGCAGTTTGGGCACTCGGTCTCTAAAAGGTTCGCCATCACTGGGTTAAGGCATCAGGCTATAAACCAGAAGACTATGAATTCTAGTCCCACTTTAGGCACAAAGCCAGTTGGGTGATCTTAGGCCAGTCATTCTCTCTCAGCCCTACAAAACAGGCAAGGGAAAATCACTTCTGAAATCTTGGTAAGAAAACTGCAGGGACTAGTCCAGGCAAGTCACTAGAAGTCAAAAACCAACTGAAAGAGACAAACACAAAAGATGGGTGAGCAGTGATGTAAAGTATCCCTTACATTGTTACCTCAGACTCACGCTCATTCTTTCTCAATTTCATGCACGCACACGCAGAATTTATATGCTGCCCCAATCCTAGATTTTGAATGTATACTTCTCAACATTAAATAATATATATACTAGTAAAATTCTCGTGTCTGTAACCTTTAAATAGGAAAAATGGTGTACCGTAGGGCACATTTTTTTCAGCCAAGGTACCTTAAATGGGTAACTTACAGGATGCATCAAAAATCTTAGACCCATACTCCTGTGGAATTGAAATTTAGCAAATTTTATAAAATATTTTCTGATATAAAAATTATCACAAAGCATTTCATGACGTAATACAAAATGTCATAAAATATTTTCTGTGGTCAGCTGATGTTTGACTGTGCTATACAGTTCTGTATGGGCTACTTTCAAGGCAGATACATCTCTGAATGTCTGTCTGAATTTTTAAAAACTTTTCAAGTACATTTGAAGCTCTGCCCTTGTGGACTCTGGTAAGGAAATGTCTCTGAAATGATGAGCTAAGAGGGTCACCAATTGTCTGGTATTCTCTAAAAACTCAAGATCTCTTTTATCCACAGATTCCCCCTCTGACTGTCAGCTGTACTTTCTCATGGGCCTCTATAAAGTCCAGTCTTCATTTTCCCATAGCCAAAATAACCCTCTCAAAAAAAATTGTGGCAAAAGTTCTGCCTATCCATAGAAAGTGCAAAAAATATTACCCTCACTCCCTATTATCCACTGATCAGCCCATATTTGGAGCAATGCCAGAAGGTTACATTAGTAGTTTGATTAGAAAGATGGGATGAGATGTATTCACTTGTCAGTAATGGTTTGTCTACTCGCTGACCTTAAAGGAGGCAAAATGAAAAGCCAGAACCACGTGACCCAAATGCAGAGGTCTCTCTCTCTCTCACAACACACACACACAGAGAGAGAGACAGAGACAGAGACAGAGACAGAGACATTATTTGGTGGATTTGGCTTTGTGATGGTGAACTTTGAGCAAAAAGTCTGAAACGAGCACCTTTCCCATTAAGACATCCATGAATGTCAGATCTTCTCTGATAAGAAATTAGCACAAGCCTAAAGCTTTTGCCTTTGTTGATGGTGTGTGTGTGTATGTGTGCGTGCGTGCATGCATGCGTGCTATCACTTTTCAGGGTGAATGAGGTAAAAATTGAACTTTTAACTAGAGTGTGAAATGGCCTTAGAAATTATAGCTATCTTGGGCAGCTGTAATTAAATTGTCTTTATGAATTCCCCTCACAAAAAGCATGGCTTGGCTGAAGAGGACAAATGATGTTGATATGGCAGCCTCATCAAGAATATTTGCGAAAAGGCTCCTGAGTTTCAGGACTTAAGACAACATTTATTGGCATAGATGAATTAATCCAAACTATAACTGATTTTTATAGAAGACAGAAGTGACATTGATAGCAGCATGAAGTTTTACTTAAGGACTTTCTTCAACCTTTTAGGGAGTTTCTTAGGAAATTCAGTGCTATATTACAGGTAGTCCTCAACTTATGACCAAAATTGGAAACAGAACTTCCATTGCTAAGTATTGCCATTGTTAAATGAGTCATGTCTGATTTTACAAGCTTTCTTGCCGTGGTTGATGTGAATCACCATGTTTGATAAGCAAATCTGACTTCCCCGTTGATTTTATCAGAACCCCTTTGGAAAGGACATTAATGGTAATCAGATGATCCTGCAAGCATTGTAAATACTTGCCAAGTGCCTGAATTTTTATTATGTGACCACGGAGACATTGTGACAGTCATACATGTGAGGACTGGTCATAAGCCATTTTTTTCTAGCCCTGTTGTAAGTTCAAACGGTCATTGAATGAATGTTCTTAAGTCAAGGACTATCCGT
>NW_015388762.1:43411-52933 GCF_001527695.2 Protobothrops mucrosquamatus
AGTATTATAGGAAATCACAACTGTCTGCTCTTTTGTTGCAGAAGATTGGCTTCTGTTCCTACGGATGCATTGGCAGAGTTTCTAAACATCAACATTACGTCCTTCCCAGACTGACAGTGCAGGTGCCTTTTGTGGCATTAACCTATGGCACGTAACCTTTCTTTCAAGTTGGGGGGGGGGGTATTTGGGTTTGGGGGAAAGGAAAGGAAAGGAAAGGAAAGGAAAGGGGAGCAGGAGGGGGAGAGAGGCAGGGAGGAAGCGGGGGAGGGAGGAGAGGAAGGAGGGAGAGAGGGAAGAAGGAAGGAAGGCAGGAAGGAAGGAAGGAAGGAAGGAAGGAAGGAAATAGTACACCGAGTTATAGAATGCCACGTGTTATGGAGCAAAATATTATTTAAATTGAAGAGGATTTTTTTAATCTGAGTGGAAGGCTTAAATGTACTCTAAAATTGTTGTAGAATTTCTACTTCTGTTCTTACCATTTTTTTTAAAAAAAATGTCCATAGTTTGGAAGCAGCAAGTGTTCCTTAAAGTTCACTGAGAAATTCAATCAGAACAAATGGATTCTTGTTTTCATTCAAGTGATGGGAAAGAGTGTTCTAAAACAAAACACAAACATACACACCTCGATTGAAGAGAGGCATCCAGCATGATATAATGGCTAGGGCATTCTCCATCATCAGACTCCAGATATTCTGATGGATACAAGCTCCCATCCAAACTTAATCATGGCTACCCCTCATCTTAGCCTGACACTCCCACTGTGCAGGTGGAAAAGGGTTAAAAGCTCTGTTTTTATCTTTTCCAAGCAGCAAACAGGGAGAGAAAGATAGGGAGGGGACCCTATTCCAGCATCTGAAATCGACCATTGTTCCCCCACTGCTGCCAGAACCTAAACCTTGATGTGGTGACCAGGATAAGCTGCATGAATGCATTATAGCCCAAGGCTTTTGACTCACTGAAAAACAGCAGGGATTGTGTGATCAGCTGCACCTTGTCATCCCCTCTAAGTGACTGAATTAAAGTCCTTGGATTTTCTGCCTGCTTTTTTGTCTATTATAGCTCTCAGCTTGCCCATCTACCCTCTGGCTGCAGTCTAGATTTTATTTCTAGGGCCATCGTTGATGTGACGGTTCACTAGAGCTATGCATTCGGAAGCGTGCTTAGCTAAGGGAATCATCTACCTTGCTGGACCCATTGCTTGGAGCTTCAAAGCCCCAAGTTGCTTTGAATAGGGAGGGGCATCAAATGAACGTTGAGTTAGCACAAAGCATGACTTCACCCATAAAGCAGGTAGATGTTTTTGCCATACAGCAAATCTGATCGGGAGCAGAGTTCCAACTGGGAGGAAATTGGGCTCCCGGTTCATAATTTCCTCTTTCAGATGGAAAAAGAGGAACCTAAGGCACGGGTGCCAGAGGTGGCACTCAGAGCCCTCTCCGTGGGCACGCGCATCATCACCCCAGTCCTAGGCCTTCAGCTGGGTTTTATAAAACCTTTTCGCTTTAGGCCTCCACCTCCGTGGGCAAAAAAAAAAAGGCTCAATCAGTCAATTTCAACTTCTCGAGGGGAAAAAAAAGATCTTGCAAAGTTGGAATTGATTGATTGAACTTTTTATTCCCATGCAGTCTGCCGTTACCACCGCAGCCACGCCCACCCAATGGGCCACACCCACCCAATGGGCCACACCCACCCGGCACTCGACGATGCATAAGTGGGTTTTGGGTTGCAGTTTGGGCACTCGGTCTCTAAAAGGTTCGCCATCACTGGTATAGGTAATCCTCAAATTACAACCACAACTGAGGTCAGAATTTATGTTGCTAAGCAAGGTGGTTGTTAAGTGAATCATGCCCAATTTTACTACCCTTTTGCTGTGGTATTCAAGTGAATCACTGCAGTTGTTAAGCAACTAGAGCTTTCCCCATTAACTTTGCTGGTCAGAGTTGGCTAGGAAGGTTGCAAACAGTGGTCACATGAACCCAGGATGCTGCAGCCATCATAAATACATGCTGGTTGTAATTTTGATTACATGCTGCAACGGTCAAAAGTGCAAGTAATTAACTTTTTCCAGTGTTGTTGCAGCTTAGAATAGTCACTAAATGGGTGGCTATAAGTCGAGAACTACCTGTATCTCTCACCAGCGACCTAGTGAACTATAATTTCTAGATTATTTGGAAGAAGACAAATTTTAGTCTACTGCACTTGCAATGTATAACTATTCAATATTCACAGTACCACAGTACAATCTTATGTCTTTTGTTTCACATGTAAATGCAGCTCATAGCTAGTCCAAAACAGAAGCTGCTTATTCGAACATACAAAACCATCTCAACTACAGTTTATGGTTTCCAATGTTATGCAGGTTCAGTCCATCGTGCTTTATTCAGTAAACCTTGGTTAAAAACATAAAAGCTCAGCAGGTTGCATGGATCTACTTCTTATCCAGGTATTCATGTAGAAGTTCATAGAAAGAAGACTACAAACCTATCTAGCAGTAAAGAGTGAATAAAAGTGCTAAACAGGGTAGAGAAAGTAAAACCATTCCCAAATAAAATTAAAATAAAATTAAAAATTAAAAATAAAAATAAAATAAAATAAAATAAAATAAAATAATAAAAAAAATAAAATAAAATAAAATAAAATAAAATAAAATAAAATAAAATAAAATAAAATAAAATAAATAAAATAAAATAAAATAAAATAAAATAAAATAAAATAAAATAAAATAAAATAAAATAAAATAAAATAAAACCAGTATACGCTCATTCTCAGCAGCATCTCAGCTTAAAGCTTCCTGGTGCTTTATCCTGCCTGTTTGAACACAGCTGGAGTTTACACTGCCACTGTATTAAAAATTTAAGCTAATCAACCGCAATCAGCTTTCCCCCCCTTTCCACATAGAACAATCCTAGTTATCAAACATTTAAAATAAATACTGCATTGTCCCTGTCCTAAAAGTGGCGTCTCATTTCTCTCTCTGCATACAGTAAATACACTCGGTTGTCTCTAAAGGAAGCAATTCAGAGACAAATCAGACATTTGTGTTCTTGCCAATGGAAAGTTCACCAGTAAAAATGTCCATTTTTTTCCCTTGCAACTCTGAACTTCTAGAAAAGAGAAAAGGAAGATGAAAAGAATATGATAGGAGAACTATTTTGACTGCACCCAGGACCTTCAAGGCTAAAGAATTAAACAGGAAGGCATTCAAGAAAGTCCTTTGAAGCCTCATCTTCATAGGATGCCTTCCTTGGTCCCTGAAGTTGGAGAATTAAAAATTAATCAGCTATGAAAAATTAAAAGGTGACAGTTTTCTCTGGAGTGGCTCAACCATTCCCACCCTCTGGTTGATTTTATATGAATATGGAGTCAGGAACTGATAACCAATTACTCTGAGTGGAAATATAGGTTTGTATAAAAATGGAAATTTATTTTCCTTAATGTCAAATGAGAATCTGTATGGTTGGACAGCAACACTTCTCTGTTCTTTGAAAGGGAGCATGTTTATAAATTTAAAGGGCTTGGGGAGATTAATTTGGGTGCACAAGTTTAAATCTTTCCTCTGGTATGAATTTACAAACAGCAGCAAAACCCTCCGTTTCCCTTGAGTAACAATAAGCACAGTAAGGAATCATCATGAATATCGGTCTGTGGAAACAAACCCTCAGAATTCATATTTGAAAAATGTTTTGTTTTAGACCAAAAATAAAGGCACTGATTCTGCAAGACATTCAAAGACATTCAAATTCTGCAAGACTGCAAGTGAGATATTATAAAAACCAAAAATAAGGAAGAAACAAAATTCAAAATTAGCCCCAAATTTTTCAACTGTGATTCTCTACACAGCAGTGTCTTAACCTTGGCCAATTGGAGACATGTGGACTTCAACTCCCAGCATTCCCCCAGCCAGCACTGCTCTGAAGATTGCAGCACCTTGCCAACCTTGGTTGACTTCCAAAAGACTAGGTGAGCTTGTTCCTGGTGAGTATTGGGATAGATGGCCACCAGGAACACCAGCGCTGCAGACTACATGAGATGATGAAAAAGCAGCCCAGAAAAAAAAGCAGTCACACTGCTTTCCATACTGTTGCCAAGAAATGTCCATGAAGGTTTGAAAGGAGACTTTATCTTCAGCCCCAAGAGCTCTTCAAAATGAGTCTGAAGTTGGAAATTGTCAACTAAATATAGCCATTAGATGTTATCCATATCAGGTTACAACTAGCATTCAGGGGCAAAGAACATGACTGCTTCCCTTTCTCCCATACCTCCATCTGGAACACAAACCCCTCCATCCCCCTTCTCCTCTGCCATTACCTGTGCAGATCTCACAGGCTTCTAGCTTGGCCAGAGCCCTATGATAACAATAACTTTAAAAATCTTTTGATTCGAATAGTCTGGGAATCCTTTGGACCAGCGGTTCTCAACCTATGGGTCGCGACCCCATTTGGGGTCGATCGACCATTTCATGGGGGTCGCCAACCAAGGCTGTCCGCCATTTTTTTGTCCACCATTTTTTCCCCTTTTCCGGCGGGTGCCTTACCTCCCTTGGGCTGGGCCAGCTGGTGGTTGGCCTGCTCCGTCTCTGCCGCTTGCCAGCTACGCCTCGGCCGACGCAGGGGGCTGAACCACGCATGCGCGGCGCTCCCGGGCAGGGAAAGTCCTCGACTTACGACCGGTTGGGTAGTCCTTGACTTACGACCGGTTTAGTCCTCGACTTACGACCGGTTTAGTCCTCGACTTACGACCGGTTGGGGGTCGCGGCATTAAAAAGGTTGAGAACCACTGCTTTGGACAGTCTGATGTTGACCTACTTTTCAAAGACTGCAACTGTGTTGTAGTTTATATGCATGGTGGGCTCTGAAATCACTCCTTATGAAGTGTACTGATGATGTCACCTTATTTGGAAATGAAATGTTTGCAAGGAAACCACAAGCTTAGAGAGCACCAAAGATAAGATAGATAAGATAAGATAATCTTTATTGTCATTTTTATACTGTGGGCACAATGGCACACATCAAAAATGAAATTTAGTTGTCTGCTCTCAAAGTGAAACACATACATGACACACACCTAATACATACTATGAACAACATGTGTATAGACCCACATCCCTACATATACATAGCAAATAAATATTAAATACTGTCCATCTTGAATATATAACGGGAGGAGGAAGCTTGAGAGTTCGCAAGGTTAATGCTGTATGGAATGAAACTATGGCTGAATCTGGATGTTCTGCTACGGATACCACGAAGCCGCGTCCTCCCAGAAGGTAACAAGGAAAACAGGTTGTGAAGAGGATGTGTAGTGTCCCAGATAATCTTACGGACCCTGCTCAAGCAGTGTTTCTGTGCTATGTCCTGGATGGGAGGGAGGGAACTGCCAATGATCTTTTCGGCCATTCTCACCACTCTCTGCACCGCCTTCCTGTCTGAAGCAGGATGCTTCCAAACCAGACCATGATGCTGTTTGACAGGATGCTCTCGATTGTCCCCCTGTAGAAAGTGGTCAGGACAGGGGAAGGAAGATGTGCTTTCCTCATGCGGCGCAGAAAATGCAGGCGCTGCTGTGCCCGCTTCACCAGTGTCTCACTGTTGAGCGACCAAGTCAGCCTGCTCGTTAGCTTATAGTTCAACATTGATCTACAAATATTCTCTTCTATTGGTATCACTCCTTATACATAACATATCTGCTCTCTCCCTTACCAGTTTTAAGCAGGCTAAGATTGGCTCACATTGTGACAAATTTGCAGCATCATAAGGCAATTCTTTCTTTCTTTTTCCTCAATGAATCTTATAGCAGTCTTGCAAGTACTTATGATAGGTCTGTTCCTTCTGCTGTATATCTGACAGTCACAAGTTGAGACAAGTGTAAAGGATTGGTCAGCTCCCTCTCCCAGGAACAATAAAACAGCCTTCAACTCCTGGCCATTTCTATCTCTTCCCTGGCCCGGAAGATATTAAAGGTCCAAAATAAAATATCCATGTTATTATATTCCACAAGTAACACGGCAATGCAATAATGTCAACTTAGGTGTTGTTGCATTAAAATCTTTGGGCTTCCAATTTTCTCTCCAAATCCAAGGATATATACAGGCCTTTCAAATACTATATTCCTCATGGTCTCATCCTCACTTAGTTACTATTTTAAGGGAACCTTGGAAGTATTTGTGGCAAAGAAGATATGAGTCTTTGGGGGGAACTGAGATGGGAATTCATTTGTAATTTTTCTTTGGCAGAACCAAAAAAATCAAGTCAGGGAGAAAAGCTGAAGAAAGAAATGGCAACTAGGCTAGGTATCAGTAACTGTATGCTGTATTGAATTCAATGGGACTTACTTCCCAGCTAAATTCTGCACATATTCTAAATGTTGATGTCTGTTTTAATCTGTTCAGAAACTTAAAGCAATTCAGTTTAGGGCTGGGGGGGTTGAACTCTCCAAAAATCCCTCCACATGGAATAGCAGTAAAACCTGAGTGATGAGATGACATTAAAACAATATATTGATAAAGTCACTGTCTGACCCCCTCCATGTTCTTGCTAATGCAGC
This sequence comes from Protobothrops mucrosquamatus, assembly GCF_001527695.2. Taxonomy (NCBI): domain Eukaryota; kingdom Metazoa; phylum Chordata; class Lepidosauria; order Squamata; family Viperidae; genus Protobothrops; species Protobothrops mucrosquamatus. The sequence goes on from NW_015388762.1 coordinate 49,955, forward strand.
AAGCAGTTATCTTTAGAAATGCTTATCTTCATAATTACACAAGAGCAAAACTAATTACTGCATGAAAATGCCCAGAAAATACAGCCAACCAATTCTGAAATGTGAGATCTGCGGTTATTAGAAAATAGAAATGGTTGTGTTGAACTTACTGGAAGACCTCAGGATATTAAATATCTATTACCAATTAAACAGCTAAAAATATTGTCTGGAAAAGAAAAAAGGAAAGGCGAAAAGAAGGGTTGCAACAGTGTAAGTGTGTAAATTCCAAATTGTACATTGATGTGCTGAGATGTTTTGGATGCAGGAAGAACTGTAAGACTCATGTAACCCCACAGGAATTTATCACAATTGTTGTATCTCTGCATGATTAATTGGTCTTTCCAAAAAAAGTAAAAACTCCACTGAAAAACTGCAATTCTACCTCATTACAATGCAGAATATGCAGTTCTATTTACATTTAAGTCTAATTGTGTTTAATTGGCATATCTTCATAATAACCATGTCTTCCTAGATTAATAAACCCCAGGTGTGAGAGATAGCATAAGACTTGCTGTTTTGAGGGATGATATTATCCAGTAGGCTATGTATTCTCATTGCTAACCAAATGTATTCATTTGTTCTTATTTATTTATCAAATTTATGAGTCACTCATCTCACAAAAAATGACTCTGTGTGGTGTATAACAATCGAATAAAACCACAAATATAAAAGCAATGAAGATATAAAAATCCACATTAAAAAATATAAATATTATAAAGACAAATATGATGGTACCTCGGTACTCGACAGCTTCAAAATGCATTGAATTTGATACTCTATGCATTTTACACGAAAATATTGTCCTAGTACTCGTTGTTTGTTTGGTACTCTATGCGCTGCGATAGAAAGAGGGGGGTGGCTGCAAAGAATGGACAGAAAGTCAGCCATGCTAGCAAATAATTTTGCTCTGACTGATGAAATTGCTTAGATGAGCAACAAAACATCCCAGATTAACAAAGTTTGGTCCAGTTGCCATGATTCAAACTTTAGACACCATGCTGGGGAGGTTGCTGCAAAAGGAAGCAGGGGATGGACAGAGAGTAGACAGGAAGTCAGCCATACTGGAAAGGTCACTGACATAGCTGAAATAAAAGGTCACATGGTAAGTTATGCAGTTTGTTTGGTACTCATTGTTTTTAGTACTTGTCATGCCTCCATAACCAATTAATGATGAATTCCGAGGTACCATTCTATACAAACCCTAGTCAAAGAGAGGATAAGAATGGCCACCTCAGCTATGGAGCCATCGAAGGATGTCTATGGTTTCTTGGGAGCCCCAAGAATATCTTTGAGGTCTTCCCCCAAAACATGTCTTTGGGGTCTCTGTCACATGTCTTCCCAGGAATCTTACCCCCAAACCTTTTAACTGGATGTCAGCAGTTGAATATTACTCTCTCTACAGGGTGGAAGCTATTGCACTTCACAAGTCCATACAGAGGTCAGGCAATTACTAGAATCTGCAATTCCTCAGAGGTCAAGCCCTGAAGATTGAAAGGGGTCTTGGGTCAGATCAAAATGGCAAAGAGCAAGAGTTAAAAACATCCAGATTTGGCCATCTTTTAAAGGAAACTGTGTCCCTCAGGGAAGATGTAAAGATGAGACTCATGAACAGACCAAATCCATGGTCAAAATGTGATTGCAGGAGCTTGCAGCCTTTGAAGCTGGAAGAAGATTGTCCATTTCTAAGATTCTAAAAAGTTAACTGTAGCTATTTATTAATTGCTATTTCTAGGCCTCTTAACTTAAAAAAGGAAAAATAAAATGAGATGTGGGAGGCATCATGAATAATAGGAACTCAGCCTACGACCTCAGATGTAAAAAAATAAACAGGAAATTTCAAGTGGGACCTACTCTAAATATATGCTAGCATAAGATATGTTTCCAACTTGCGCAAGTGAAAAAAAAAATAAGATGCAACAGGAATTCTACTATACTACTCACATTCTCTCTCTTTCATAAAATGACCCAAAAATAAGAATACAGCTTTAAAGGAGACTAAATTATGTATTAACTAACAATGCAAATGAAACATGCTCTAAATAGGTCCATGCATGAGACTATAAGTGGACAATCTTTTGGTGGGAGGCAAGATTTTCTGTTTCCAGCTAGTGGATTTTTACGTAGGTGTTTCTATCTTAAGCCTATTTCTTTTTATTTTTCCAAGAATTTTGATCTGTTACTCTTTCAAAATGACAGCTAATTGTGCCTTTGATTTCACCACTAGAGATGGGAACAGGTTTTAAACAGATTGGAGGCTATCTGATGCTTTAAGCTTGTCAACCATAGGGTGGGATTTCCCCATATTTAATTCAAAACTGCAAACTTTCCTCCAGTTGAATATTGGCAGCTGGCTAGCCCTGAATAAGATATGGGAGAAAAAGCACATGAATATTTACCCAAGTCCACAGGGAATGGTTGCTGAAGTTTCTATTTTCCCATGTGCCAATTTCTTTTTCTCGGAATCCCAATTTGGGAGAACATTACCTTTGAAAATTCCCTTCCAAAAAACCTTCCGTTCAATACCGAATAGCTTTCTTATCTCTCCCTTCACCTCCAAATCACTGTATAATTCCAGTTCTTTTTCAAAGCTTTTCTGCATTTTCCCACCTCATTCTTCAGCTGCACGGCCAACCCAAGGTCAGTGCAAATCACTTGCTGAACTTTATACGGCAAGCAGCTTAAGTCTTTCCTCGCATTTGTGTTCAGCAAATGAACCTGCCTTAACAGGCTGAAGGAGTTCAGTCCCATTGGGGCCTGGTGGAGTCTCTGATATAATCTCCTTCTCCAAATCTACAGCATGAATCTTTAAGCACTGAATCCCAAATCAATGAAATTAATGATCTCATCCACTGCTAATTTATACCTGTCTTTAAATGAAGACATAACTTTTATTTTGTCCAACTTGCTTCGCTCGTGCCAGACTTTAATACAAAGGCTAAG
>NW_015388762.1:53447-72392 GCF_001527695.2 Protobothrops mucrosquamatus
AATAATAATAATAATAATAATAATAATAATAATAATAATAATAAAGTTGGAAGGGACCTTGGAGGTCATCGAGTCCAACCCCCTGCCCAGGCAGGAACCCTACACCATTTCAGACAAACGGCTGTCCAGTCTCTTCTTAAAAACTTCCAGTGTTGAAGCATTCACCACTTCTGGAGGCAGGTTGTTCCATTGGTTAATTTTTCTAACTGTCAGGAAGTTTCTCCTTAGTTCTAGGTTGAAGCAACGTAAGAAGATGCATTTATTGCTGTCTTAGTAAGAATGCCTTTTGAACTACTAAGGAGTAAGGAACTACTGTTTAATAAGCTCACTGTAGTGTTTTCCTGTGTCTGTGTCTCTGTGTGTACAGGTAGTCCTCGACTTACAACAGTTTGTTTAGTGACCGTTCGAAGTTACTACGGCACTGAAAAAGTGACATGACCATTTCTCATTGCAGCATTCCCATAATCATGTGATTTACATTTGAATGCTTGACAACTGACTCATAGTTATGATGTCACAGTCTCTCGGGGTCATGTGATCATGTGATCTTCTGACAAGCAAAGTCAATGGAAAAGTCAGATTCACTTAACAACGGTGTTACTAATTTAACAACTGCAGTGAATCACTTAACAAATGTGGCAAGAAAAGTTGTAACAAATTTCTCACTTAGCAACATAGATTTTGGGCTCAATTGTGATCATAAATTGAGAACTACCTGTATACAGTGCAAGAGCATAAAAGTTTAAAGGAAACCATTAAAATAATTCAACAACAAACAGAAGCTAGCACTGTGGAAAGAAAATGTACGTGATACAGTATTGTTTAGCTTTGTTTCATTTTGCAATAAGTTCATAAGCTAAAGAAATCTGGAAAATAAAGGAGTAAATATCTGCAGGCAATAAAAATATGCAAGGCGTTGGTCACAAACACATAATGAAAGCCCTGCCCCTTTGTACATATATGACATATTGACACACATACAAAAGGAGTGGGGTTCTGATCATACAGTTATGACTGCCATCTTGATGTTTTGACCCCCATGGATTCCACTGGGTATAGTGAAATTACACAAAATTCAATAATTGCCTGATCCAGATAATTTTAGCAAGCCATGGTTCATCACAATTTGTTAGGGTCATTAAGCACACCAAGTCAAACCAAAACTCATATGCCATGGAATTTGGCCAAAAATAAAAAATAAAAATCAAAGGAGCCAAAAGTATTCATGCCTATGTTACGTTGTATTGATTTCATTCAAAGCATGAGCATATTTGAACCCAACCCAAGAGAGAAAAATACTATGCACAGAAATAAAATGCAGAACAGTGGAGAATAATAATAATAAGCCCCCCAATGGGACAGCATCTTGGCTTGTGGGACTTGGGTGAGGAAAATGAGAGCTAAGCCAGAGGTTCAACCCTATCAGACAGGTCTCATCAGAAGAGCCAGACAAAGAATAAACAATATGGTGCAATGTAATTTTCAGAAACCCATACCATACCAGTCATCACCTGGGTCAACGACCCTAATAGGTGGTCTGCACAGATCTCCAGTCAAATCAGAAACGTTTCTACAAATCCATCAACTGAGAAACTACATCGAACCAATCAACACCTGACAAAGAAGAAACAGTGCAATTGTGGACATAGCTATGGGACTATCCCCAAAAATACAACTTGGATAAGAAGATGGAGAAAGAAAGAAAAGAAGAAGCTGAAATGAAAAAAAAAAACTTGCAATAACAACAGAAATGGTGGAGAAAAAGGCAAAGAAAATCAAAGATTGGTCAGCACCAGGTGAAGAAGAACTGCATGGTTTTTGATTGAAATAACCCATTCATTGCCAAGAAATTTAACACTATACTACAAGGAGGTGTAATTGAAGACTAGTTAACATGTGGCATGATGAAGGATCCAACAAATGGGCAGCACTAGATAACCTACAAGCCAATTACCTGCTTGCAGACAACTTTCAAATTGCTAATAAACTCTTTTCACCTGAGCAGAAAGGAAATCACCCAAACAGCAGAGGAGCAAAAGATCAGTCCTAATTGACAAGATGATTTTTGAAAACTACAAGAGAAGGAAGACCAACTTGAATGTAGCTTGGATTCAACTCCCTGACACATGATTGGATAATCATGGTGCCTAGAAATAACAGGAGTCAGTGGAAACATTAGAAAATTTGTGCAAAGATCAATGGCACAATGGAAGACACAGTTCCTGGTCAATGGTAATAGACTGGGAGAGGTTAATATCAAGAGAGGAATCTTTCAAGAAGACTCACTGTCACCACTGCATTGATTCCTCTGTCAACAATACTAAACAAGTTAAGCCATGGCTATCAAGCATCAAAAGCACCTGCCAGACTATACCACCTCCTGTACATGGATGATCTGAAGCTGCATGGAGAAACACCATCTGAAATTGCAATGAAGTTTGGACTGAACAAATATACCACCTTCCTATCAACGGAGGAAAAATAGTGAATACTGAAGAAATCAAGATGCCCTATGGAAATAACATCAAGAGTCTGGATGAAGAAGATCAATACAAATACCTGGGCATCCTTCAACCTGACAAGATCAAGCATACTGAAGTCAAGAAGAAGGTTAGAAGTAAATACATCATGAGAATGAATATGTTAAAGTCCAAACTCAGTGGAGGAAATACCATCAAGGCAATTAACACCTGTTCAATGCCAATCACTAGATACACAGCTGGAATAGTGAACTGGAGTCAAGCAGCACTAAATGCCTTGGATAGGAAGACCAGAAAAATAATAATATTGAATCATGCCCTTCATCCATGCTTCAATGTTGACAGACTCTACTTACCAAGGAGCATAGATGGGCATGGAATGTCACATGTACACCAGACCAGTGAAGGAGAAAAAAGAGCATTGGAAAAAATGGCAGAAAAATATCAGAAGTGAAGAAGATGCTCATCACTAGGATATGATGAAGGCTTATTAAATACAAGAGGAGACCAAACTGCCTACAAAACAGACCAAATGAAGGCTAGAATAGAGACATAGCAAGACCAAGTATTACATGGCCAGTACGTTAAAAAAAGCAGGCTTAGCAGATAACAGCTTAACTATGGCTAAGGGTAGGAATGTTGAAGACAGAGACAGAGAGGTTACATCTGGCTGCACAAGAGCAAGCCATAAGAAGAAATGCATATGAGAGCCAGAATTGAGAAGACAGCAAATGCCACTTCTGCAAGGAGGAAATAGTAGACCACCTAGTTAGCTGCTGCAAGAAATTGCACAGACTGACTACAAACAACAGCATGACAAAGTAGCAACAATGATGCATTGGAAAACCTGCAAGAAATACCATTTGCCTCGAAGTAAGAACCGGTGGGGCTACAAAATAGACCAAGTAATAAATACCTCCTCTTCTTTCTGGAAGCCTCTTAAATATTAGAATACTGCTGTCATGTCACCGCTAGTTCTTCTTTTCATTAAACTAGACATACCAAATTCCTGTAACCATTCTTCGTATGTTTTTATTCTCCAGTCCCCTAGTCATCTTTGTTGCTCTTCTCTGCACTCTTTCTAGAGTCTCAACATCTTTTTTGTCATATCGTGATGACTAAAACCTTCTTCCTCCTGTCTCCCAAGGTCATTCCCACATACCATTACGGTAATGTATATGATGGAGATGATCTATATTTGAATTCATTCTTTTTAATAATGGGGAAAGAGAATTTTTCAAAACATCACACTATTTTCCCTCGAGTTACTATCATTTTGAACACAATCTTTCTATTATTTGTCTGTAAAAATTGTAAATTTTATGGTATAGTAGCATCTGAAATGCCCTGAAATTGAAACTTGTATTTATTTAACCTGAATTTCATAAATCAAAATAAATAAATGAAAAAGAAAGAGGCTGAGTATAGATCATCCTTATGGGAAGAGTTTAGTGTTGTTTTAGAATGCAAAGGTGCAGCTACAATATTCTAATTAAAAAAGGCAATTCCTGAAGTCCAAATTCACCCTGCCCTTTCTGCTATCCTGATTTACACAGACACATGGGAAATGCCACCTTCAACAAAATGGGGAGGTATAAATACCAATATAGGTACTGCAATGTGTCAGTTGTGTGTGTGTGTGTGTGTGTGTGTGCATGTGTGTGTGCGTGATTTTAGCAGTTGGCAGTAGAAAATGTCTCCAAGGGACAATGCATTTTACTGGACAGGTAAAACTTACCGTTGATGCTCTTTTAAAAGGTTGGTCTAAGTCTTGCCCCTGTGTGTCATCACTTGTAAAATGTCAGCAAGTGAAACACTCTCGAGCATATGTAGGAGTGAAAAAATCCTGTACAGATGCTAAAACAAGGTTGGCATTTTTGAGAACCCCCTTCACTTTCTTGATATGGTGCTCTCTAGTGACTGGCTGAGAAAATAGTCTGCATCTTTCTGTCCTCATTCAGTTGGATCATTTCTCTCCAAGGAAGAGAATTCAAAGAATTTGCATGGTGAAGTCTGGTGTTCTTCTATTTAGTCTGGTGTTCTTCTATTTGGCCTGCTTTGACTCCAGGGAGTTCTCAATTTACGACCACAGTTGAGCCCAAAATTTATGTTGTTAAGTGAGGTGTTTGTTATGTGAGTTTTGCCCCATTTCATGACTTGTCACATTTGTTAATCACTGCAGTTTTTAAAGTAGTAACATGGTTGTTAAGTGAATCTGGTTTTCCCATTGGCTTTGCTTGTTAGACGGTCGCAAAAGGGGATCACATGACTCTGGGACACGGCAACCGTCATAAATGTGAGTCAGTTGCCAAGCATCTGAATGGAAATCACGTGACCATGGGGCTCCTACAACAGTCATAAGTGTGAAAAATGCCCAAAAGTCATTTTTTTTCCGGTGCCGTTGTAACATGGAATGGTCAGTAAATGAACTGTTGTAAATCAAGGACTACCTGTATGTTGCTATTTTTCTATTTTCCTTCCCGTAAGTCTCTTTTTACTCCCTCATTTCTCATACTTAAGTCTCAAGGAAAGTCTCATGAGGGAATACTTCCAATGAGGCCTTATAAGACTGGGAAGGGTAGACCAGGGGTAGGCCACCTTGGCTCTTTGATGACTTGTGGACTTCAACTCCCAGAATTCCTGAGCCAGCATGGCTCAGCTTGGAAACCTCTCTCTTTCCCCTCAGCATGGCTGCCTCAGGAAATCTGGGAGTTGAAGTTCACAAGTCATAAAAGAGCCAAGGTTGACTACCCCTGGGGTAGACAATCAAGGAGGCTTCAAGTACCAGACGATAAGACATAACATCAGAGCTGAAGATACCCAACACTTATTTATTTATATCCCACCTTTATTATTTTTATAAATAACTCGAGGTGACAATACTCCTTCCTCCTCCTATTTTCCCCACAACAACAACCTTGTGAGGTGAGTCAGGCTGAGAAAGAGTGACTGGCCCAAAGTCACCAGCCGGTTTCATGCCTAAGGTGGGACTAGAACTCACAGCCTCCTGGTTTCTAGCCTGGTGCCTCCACCCCTAGACCAAACTGTTAAACCAAAATATAATAAAAATAACTAAAATGTTGAAGCCTAAATGGGGGGGGGGGAGAGGGTTTAGGAAAGCACAACTACTGTAGTCACATAACATACTACATCCAACAAATAAGACCATATTATGGAGTAACACAATAGTCTAGTCTGCTAAAACAGCAGCTGGATTCCTACAACATGCTCTATCCAATCTCGGCTTAGACTAGCACGTTATGTCAAGTCAGCCCTTCATCATCTCCAAGATCAGAGCATGCTCAAAAAAGTACTACAAAGAGAAATGTGGTAAAGAGTTTCAAGCACCCTGAGAACAAGATATTTTTTTTTTAACAGAATAACAGAATAAGAGAGTTGGGAGGGACCTTGGAGGTCTTCTAATCCAACCCCCTGCTCTATACCCTTTTAGACAAATGGTTGTCCATCTCTTCTTTAAAAATTCCAGTGTTGGAACATTCACATTTTCCACATGAAAGGAAGACAATTTTTTTTAGAAATTGTAAGAATGAACTTAATATATACGGTCCTCATCCTGTTTGTGTTGGAAGCACCATTTAAGGCACTTCTGGGTTGAAAGGATTAGCCCAGGGGTAGGCAACCTTGGCTCTTTTATGGGTCAGGAATTCTGGGAGTTGAAGTCCACGAGTCATAAAAGAGCCAAGGTTGCCTACCCCTGGATTAGCCAGTGACATCACCGTTACCTGGGGGATGCCTGTGGGGGCTCCTTTCAGGTCCCTGTCAAGGAGCTGGAGCAAATAACAGGAGCTCACCCCGACATGCAGCAACACTCGGTTCTTGAACACAGACTTGCTAACCTCCAACCCAGCATTCTAACCCCATGAGCCACTATGCGGTCTTATGCTGAAATTCAGAGTAAGGTTTGTTCTTGCTGTCAGTTCAGTGAAACCAACTGATAAAGCCCTTTCAAGTTAATATCTCTTCAGATTGATTGTCCACTAGGACTCTGAGATTCCTCTCACAGTTACTACTATTGAGCAAGGTACCCCCTATACCAGTGGTGGTGAACCTATGGCATGCGTGCCAGAGGCGGCACTCAGAGTCTTCTCTGTGGGCACATGTGCCATTGCCCCAGCCACACCTCCCCCCATGGCCCCCTCCTCACCAGCAGCCCCCCTGGAGGAGAGTTGCCCCCGAACGCGGCCCACATGGAGCAGCACAGCCAAGGACATGGCAGTCGGGCAATGGGGACAAGACTCTGCCCTCACAGCCTGTCACGTGCAGTTGATGCTGCGGGGTGCAGGCAGAGGGTGTGGCTGCCATGGCACTGCTGGACTGCCTGGGCAATCTGCAGCAGGCCGTGGAGGCGGTGGGTGGTCCTGCGGGTGAGTGGGGTGGGGCAGAGCAGGGGTAGAGCATGTAGGTTGGGGTGGAGCGGGCAGGGAGGGGAGCAGAGTGGGGGGCGGGGGTGGTTTTGGGGCACTCGGTCTCTAAAAGGTTCACCATCACTGGGTGCAGCATCCTTGGGTCATGTGATCTCTATTTATGACCTTCCCAGCTGGTTTCTGACAAGCAAAGTCAAGAGGGGAAGCCGGGTTCACTTAACAACCAAGAAATCCACTTCAGATGCAGTGATCCACTTAACATCAATGGCTGAAAACAGTCATAAAATTGGGCATAACTCACTGAACAACCGTCTTGCTTAACAAAGGAAATTCTGGTTTTAACTGCAATCTTAAGTCAAGGACTACCTGTGTGCCTTCCAGGATTATCAGCTGTGTTGCGATCCCAACATAGATGGAGGATTCTACACCAGAAATAAATGCTCTGCACCATGAATGATTCCATGAGGGATGTTGCACAGATCAGAATTTTCTCCTTCCATGGAACTGAAGAAGCTAACAAGCCATTGGGAGTAATGCTAATAATGGGAGGTCATTGTTTGCTGGAGCTACAGGTGTTCCAGGCACTGCTGAGAGCAATTCTTTAATGCTGGAGCACTGAAAGAATCCATTTAAACTTCACCTTGCTGAACTCAGCTGATTTTTTTTTAAAGGTAAGCAAGGTTGGTTTTACTTGCTTCTTATATAGGGGGAGGGAGCTAAGAAAACCAGAATTATCATCTAGACTGGAAATCTGAAGAACATCCTTGGCGAGGGCAATTACAAATGACATTAGTTTGTTTGCTTATAAATTTTAAAGGCTGCCCATCTTACCTCAAGGTAATTCTGGGTGAATTACAATCATAAAAAAAATAAAGAGTATATAAACTAAAAACATAAATTAATGCAACATCCAAAACACTACGGCCCAATTACTTTTTAGAGTTACCTTTATAAGGCTGTCAAAGAGACTGTGGTACATGCATGAAGACACCAACAATTCATATCCATTGGAAAATGTCTTTAGACTTTTAAGACTGGGTTTATGCTATGAATAGGAGACCTGGTTTCAAGCAGCTTCTGTCTTTTGTGTGTAGAGAGCCAAGACATTAAGAGACCAATAGTAACTTTTTGTCCCTTAATGGATTTTCTCTATGGCTTCAAATAACTCATCTGGGTGGAACTGAAGATCTGTTCTCAAAATAGGAGCGTAATATCATAACGTAGCACATGCCTTTGAGACTGACACCTATTGAACTTTCTGTATTTATCTGTATTAGATTATGGCCTATTTAGCCTATAATAATAGGCCTAATTGGCCTATTTAGATCCAAATAAAATATTCGTAGAATGGATTTTACCCAATGGAGCTCTGTGTTTCCTCCTCTGCTTCAGCAAGTATTGACCTATAGATAGTCCTTGACTTATGACCAGAATTTCCATTGCTAAATAAGACAGTGGTTAAGCAAATTTTGCCCCATTTTAAGACCTTTCTTGCCACAATTGTTAAGTGAATCACTGCAATTGTTAAGTTAGTAGCACTGTTGTTCCCCATTCACTTTGCTTGTCAGAAAGTCATAAAAGAGGACCACATGACCCTGGGACACTGAAACAGTCATAAATACAAGCCAGTTGCCAAGCCTCTGGGTTTTGATCATGTGACCATGGGGGGATGCTGCAGCAATATGAAAAATGGTCATAAGTCACTTTTTTCAGCGCCATGTGAAAAAAGTGAAGTGAAGCACTAGGTATGAAAAATGGTCATGTGTCACTTTTTTCAGTGCCGTTGTAACTTTGAACGGTCAATAAATGAATTGTTGTAAGTTGACAGCTACCTGTACTAGAACAGAGTTGGAGAGTAGAGAGTTACAAGCAATATAAAATGCAAGAAAAAAAATCTCACTGTCACTCAGGTTTGAACTGTGGAGGCCTTGGTGCTCTCTGAGCTTGCAGACATTTCATTACCCAGCTAAGTAACATCATCAGTGGGTTATAAAACAACTGCAAGTAACACCCAAGCTCAAAGGGCACTAAGGACTCTCATTGAGGAAACAATCTTCTCGCTGTATGGAACAAGCATGATCTACAGCAGAGGTCCCCAACGTATGGACTGCGGCCCATTACCGGGCCGTGGTCTCTTGGCCACCTGGCCACGTGAATAGCTGGCCAGTGTGCACGTGTGTGTGTGGGCGTGCTCATCCCCCCTTGCACCGGCGTTAGCTTTGCCATGAGCCTCATGCCGGCGCTAGCCTCGCTGCTAGCAGCCCCATTTACATAGTGTGCATGCTCATAGTGCTGTTTGCGTGCACACGCATGCAGCCACATTTGCATGTGTGTATGCATGCATAAAGGTGCCTGCCCCTCCCTTTCCCACTGGACCACCAAGCCAGAAAGGTTGGAGACCCCTGATCTAGAAGCAATGTCTAACTTAGGAAGGGTTCTTAGCCAACTCTTTGATGGGCTGATTTTACATTATAGATAAAGCTATGAAGGTATCCAAAAGAGTGGAAAAATATTTATATTTAGTAGATTTACATGGCCCTCCCATCTCAAGTGCCTGATTCTGAGAAACTATGACAGGGGTCTTCAAACTTGGCAACTTTAAGATTTGTGGGACTTCATCTCCCAGAATTCCTCAGCCAGCCAGGGCTGGCTGAGGAATTCTGGGAGTTGAAGTCCACACGTCTTAAAGTTGCCAAGTTTGAAGACCCCTGGACTACGATATTAAAAATGATTTAAAAAGACATATTACAAAAGACATAAAACACAGGAGCCTGGAAAAATTACAAAAACAACAATTAGTCATCTTGCACAACTAAGAAATAAGCTTCATCACACCACCTGGGGTCCCAGGCTTCAATCCAAAGCCATGTCTTCAAGGGCTTATAGAAGGCCAACAGGGACAAGGCCAATCTGATTTCAGGAAAGATGACATTTCAAAGAGCAGTTGCAAAAGACCCCCCTCTTCCCTCCCCTTTCTCTCCCCTCCCTCTACCTTCTCTTCCCCCCTTCCCCTCCTCTCTCTCTCCCCCCTCTTCCTCTCTCCCCCCTCCCTCTCTGTCCACCCCCTCACAATAAATAAAATGAGCTTTTTAAGGATAGAATGTGATCAGTAGGAGATAAGAATCTGTTTGGATTTTCATGTTGAACTATGATGTTTTTTCTCTGCATTTTCAGGAAGGACTTTTTGCAGACACGCTAGTATTTATTTACCTTCCATTTCACCTGTTATTTTAGGCAGCTTACAAAGTAATTAAAACAGTAATCCTTCTGCAATCCTGTGCATGCTAATTAGGAACTCAGTGGAACTCATTTCCTAGCAAGCGTACATAGGATAAATAAATGGTAGTACTTTCTCCAGACATTTGAAGTGGGGGTAGAACAGTGGTTATCGTTAGGATGCTGAATGAACAGTGTGCATGTGAGCAGTTGTGATAAAATCCATAGGTACAAGTTTACCATCTTCTCAAACAGGTGACATATTCATTATAAGTGATCCCCACTCGTTCAGTGACCAAGTGGTGATGGCACTAAACAAATGATAATTGTAACTGGTTTTCATATTTATAGCCATTATAGCATCTCTGTAGCCACATGATTGCGGTCTGTGGCCTTCCCTCCTGGCTTTCCACAAGCAAAGCCAGTGGGGAAGCCAGCAGGAAATCACAAGTCAGGGTCTTGTGAGGTCCTGAAGATGGGATCCTAATGACAGGACTGCCAGAACTGCTATTGCTAAGCAATGTGGTCATGTGATTTCAGCCTACAACTGCATGACTTAATGATGGGGATTCCAGTCCCAATTAGTTCCATTAAGCGAGAATGAATGCGCAATCATGAACTAGATAACAAATGCAATTCTAAATAAAATGTTCCAGATTTAAGCAGAATGAGAAGCTATAAAATAAACCTGCAATGTCATTTAAACTATAAACAACTCTGGACTGAAAAAGGCAATACTGTAGATAAAAAAGAACCACTATAATAATTCAACTCTCACTTTAATATGTCCATATGTTCCATTTAATTGTTCCCTCAATTTTAGGGAATGTGTACCCCTAATCTGGCTTGTTCTGCTTCCTCCTTATAGGCAGGGTCTTCATGAATGCTCTCCCACTCTCTTAAAGCCCATACTCCTCTCGTTTGATGAGACCACCGCTTCCTCTTCTACCAGGCTCTGTCTGATATCCACCCCACTTCTATTCCTTATTCCTGGGATAGTCCCCAATCTACTATTAACAGGAATCATTTCCACAAGAGTTTCAAAGAGCTTCTACTATACTTGTCCAGGAAATGCAAGAGAAGCCAGGGCTAGGGGTGTTTAAAAATGAAATCTCACCACCTCCACAGACGTTCAGCCCTAATGATTATTGTTATGGTTTGTAACTCAGTTAATCTCAGCCAGTTGTTTAGCTTGGGTTTGGCATTTTTATCCACCTATCAAGTCCTTCCCAAGAACCTGGGAAAGGCAGATGTTGATGTCTGATGGTGTTAAGGGGACTGTTGCAGGATGTAGGCTGTTCCAAGTAAAACTGCCTTTTGCAATTGATTGATGGTGATTTTGTCAATGCCAGTAGTGTTCAAGTGGTGCTCCAGTTGTTTGGGATTCTTATTATTTGTTTAGAAATGGAGCATAGCATTAAAAAGAGTGCCAATCTACATCTGAACGACCGAAGTCTTATTTTAGCAATGCATAGTCGCCTAAAATCTGGCCTGTATTTGACAGGCCAGACTCTTCTTTAAAATTGTCTTGAATTTATATATCTGCTTCCTGCTGTTCCCCACCTCACCTCGCTTCTATGTTCAAATGCATGTGCGAAGTGAGGCTATGAGTCAAATCTTCAGATAGACTAAATTGGCTCTGTGCCATAGGAGTCAATAGCTTTTGTGCTTTTTCCATTATTCACGACAGCACCATAGTGGTGAGTGAAATTGGATGTCTGAGATGTCCTTGGATCTTAAAAGCATGAGTAATGCCCATTTTGGAAATCTGCAGTGAAGATCCAAGGGTTGTTTCTGATCTCAGAGTACAGCTTATTGTTTGAATGTTACCGTCTGGCATGTGGCCATCTTCCTGTGAATATAGCAAATTAAAGGTTCATTGCACAGAGCTTGCTTTACTCAACTGCAGATCTTTATTTCTTATAAGCAGGTGTGATTTCTCAACCATTATCTTACATGGCTGATAGTAGCTAAGAGTCCAGCCTTTGGGAATACAGAAAGCATCATGGTTTTCCCTGCATCAGGAAGAAACTAGATAAACAAAAACCCCAAAGCTACCATCATCTCAAATAGAGAGTCCAAAGAATGAATATGAATGAATTTGGAAAAAGAATGATCCATTATTTTTTATTTATTTTATTTATTTATATTTGGATTTATATCCCGCCCTTCTCCCGTAGGATCATGATAGTGTTTGGATGCAATGTCCCCAAAATCAATGGCCTTGCAAATAGAGTCTTGTTTTTCTAGGTAGTAGTAGATGTACAGTCTGTACTGTATACATTTTGGCTATTCTTTGCATTGGGATGTTTTATACGTTACATGTCTATCATCCAACAAACATTAAAATAAGTAAACGAATAAATAAAAACGAATAAATAAAATAAATAATTGTTACCAATACATCAATAAATTACAAAGAAAACAAAAACAAACAAATAAAAAGTCAAAGGGCAGACTGTTTTTCTATACCCAATTCCCCAGGCCAGTATCTCCTTGAGTCCTGCATGCCCCCCACCCCTCATTTTTTTTTTTTACAGCAGGCTAGGCAACCCCTTTTCTTATTATTTACAACCTGGAAATTGCAGGCAGGTGGTAGTAGTGGCATCACCAAAGTGGGAGTGGCTGAAATGTTTAGTCCTTTTCAAGTTTTAAAGCTGGGGAAGGAGATTCCCCCCCCCTCTGATTTAACAGCTTAAGCTGTAAAACAATAATGATGAGGTTGCCTCGAAGTGTCTCTTTGCTGCTAAACATCAACTGTACAATGAGGCACTCTGGAGGCCATAAAAACAGAGCTGGCAGGTTACATCTATCCAGGAACTCAGCCCTTCATTAAAAACTTCTGGAGGGGGCTTGACAGGAGGAAATATATCTGCAGAATAGACTGTACTGGATTGAATGGGCCAAGAGTAAGCTCAATGAAAAGCAATTGTAGGGACTTACACACTTCATGGGTGCAGAATAATATTCAAGTTACACTGTCAAAGGGAATAAATCAGCGAAGGCTGCGGCAGCGAAGTTGTTTGACATGGAAATCTTTGTGTCCCTTAACCTCGCACTCATTCACCAGTAGGCACAGCTTGATCCATTGCAAAAGAAAGCTCAGCCAGGCCCCGAGATTATGGTCTGAGGATTTCCATGGCAGATGGCAGCGCTAACTGCTCAAAATTGCTCCTCAGTGCTTTTCCACATCCTCAAAAGATTTCTTTTGGAGTTCAACACGGCTTGGAAGGCGCCATTAAAGAAGGAGATGCCCCCCCCCTCAAAAAAGGAACACGTTGGGTTTTTTCCAAAAGGAGGGACTGAAAAAACAAATCTCTATTGCTTTACCAAGTATCTCTTGGAGAAAGAAAACCTGGCTTTACCATTCCCTCTGTTAAAAACTCAGTGTAGCCAAAAGCTTCATTGTAATAAGAGAGAATAAATTGCTGGGAGATTAACAATCATCCTCTTTGCTCACTTAACACTGGGACTATAGACAGAACAACGGTTGTGGCAATGGAAAGTTACAGTTTAAGTTACAGTCCTGCTGTCGCGAGTGCAAATCTCAGTGAAATTATGCAAAAAAAAAAAAAAGACAATTTCGGGAGATTGGATTCCATGACACAGCTAATTTCACCCTTTTTTTCTTTTCTTCTTCCCCCCCCCCCTCAAGTCCTTTGACCAAATCAAGAACTACTTCCTAACGAAAGCATCCTAACAATGTCTTGGTGTTCATTAATGTCCTCTAAATGCAGAAGAAGCCATATGAATCAAGAAAGAGTCCTTCTGAATCAACAGAAAATAAAAAAAACCCTGTAATTGTGATGTCTTGGCCTCTTTTCTTGAGAGTCCCTCTGTAAGCTCCATTGATCATTCATAGAATGTCAGGTGGCTTACAGATGGGAGTACAAGGCTATTGATTTTTACTAGCTTGCTAAAAATTGAAGGTGGGGGAGGAACTCCAAGAGCTTGGAACTCCAGCTTTGTTGTCAAAGAAGTAATTCTGCTTCTGAAACTTAGCCTGCAGGAAAGGCAATATCTTTCTCACATTTGGAGAGTATGTCACGCAGCCTTATTATTCACACAATCTGACTACAAATGTGAGGGGTGGTGGGAGAGAAAAAGACCAGCTGTCTAAAAAACAAAACAAAAACAGTGTGTCTCAACCTTAGCAACTTTAAGATGGGTGGACTTCAATTCCCAGAATCTCCTAGCTAGCAGGCTGGCTGAGGAATTCTGGGAGTTGAAGTCCACTCATCTTTGAGTTGCCAGGGTTGAAACACATTGCTCTGAAAGCTCAGTAAATGCAATGAATTCAACCAACTCTAAATTGCAACAGTTCCACAACTGAAGATCTAAAAGGTATGTAATCAAGGGGAGAGAGGCCTGATGAGTTCCCATCAAGTGCATTGAGTTGGAAAATGGGGAAAGTTTAGGGTCAGACATATGTGATCCCAGGGGGATCCTTTCTTGATATGAAAAGCTAAAAGCCACCCCCTCCCCTTTCAAATCACCACTAGTATGATTACTTATTACTATGTCACTTGTAGTGTGTGTGCCTGTATACCTCTTTTCCTTTATTAAAAATATTTGCCTGTTTATTTCAGAAAAGGTACACAGCAGTGTATCCAGGGTGAATGGGAGATAAATTATTACTGCCATCACTGGGATGACCACAAATAAGGTTTCATCCAATGGTTAAGCAGAGGCATAGCACAAGGACCAAGGTTAGGTGTAGTTAAAGCAACATGTAGCATCCTCCTTGTAATAATAATAATAATAATAATAATAATAATAATAATAATAATAATAATAATAATAATAATAATAATAAAGTTGGAAGGGACCTTGGAGGTCATCTAGTCCAACCCCCTGCTCAGGCAGGAAACCCTATACCATTTCAGACAAATGTCCCGTCTCTTCTTAAAAACTTCCAGTGTTGGAGCATTCACCGCTTCTGGAGGCAGGTTGTTCCACTGGTTAATTGTTCTAACTGTCAAGAAGTTTCTCCTTAGTTCTAGGTTGCTTCTCTCCTTGGTTAGTTTCCATCCGTTGCTTCTTGTCCTGCCTTCAGGCACCTTGGAGAATAGCTTGACTCCCTCTTCTTTGTGGCAGCTCCTGAGATATTGGAACACTGCTATCATGTCCCCCCTCGTCCTTCTCTTCATTAAACTAGACATACTCAATTCTAGCAGCCTTTCCTTATATGCTTTAGCCTCCAGTCCCCTAATCATCTTTGTTGTTCTTCTCTGTACTCTTTCTAGAGTCTCAACATCTTTTTTACATCGTGGTGACCAAAACTGGATGCAGTATTCCAAGTGTGGCCTTACCAAGGCATTGTAAAGTGGTATTAACACTTCACATAATCTTGATTCTATCCCTCTGTTAATGCAGCCCAGCACTGTGTTGGCCTTTTTGGCAGCTGCAGCACACTGCTGGCTCATATTTAAGTGATTGTCCACTAGGACTCCGAGGTCCCTCTCACAGTTACTACTATTGAGCAAGGTACCCCCTATACTGTACCTGTACGTTTGGTTTTTCTTGCCTAAATGTAGAACCTTACTTTTTTCACCATTGAATTTCATTTTGTTAGATAGCGCCCAGTGTTTGAGAATGAGCATGCCAACTGACAAAATGGAATTAATTCAGCACAGATCACTGTTCCAGCTGAAGCCAGTATCTACTCTCAAATCACTTCTTAACTGGATCAGTGCCATAAAGATGCTTTGGAAATAAGCCAGGCAATACAACTAATATATTTGAAGATGCATAAAATGAGGAAGGAGTACATTTTGGATCTAACCACATGAGTTTGCTTTGTTTGGATAGGGGAAATCCTTATTCCAAGGTCTACTTAACCATTTGAATTTTATAACTTTTTCCCAACCAGACTTCATGAATGCCAGGAGGTCGATTACACTTATCAGTTTACATGGCCCTTCTTGCCTTTATTTTAAGTTTCATTTCTCTAAATTATATTCATTTTGAAAAAGTGATGCTAAAATCCTATCATGAACCATCCATTTCCCATCTCCTTCAAACATACAGAGAACGGTTTCAGGAATTGGGTATCACCAGCATAGAGAAAAGGACTAGGGGTGACATGATAGCAGTATTCCAGTATTTGAAGGGCTGCCACAAAAAAGAGGGAGTCAACTTATTTTCCATAACACCCGAAGGCAAGACAAGAAACAATGGATGGAAACTCATCAAGGAGAGAAGCAACCTATTAGTTCTGATCCTGCCTGAACCAATTCACCTTAACAGCTGCCCACACTTTGGTTACAACATATCGGCTACTATAATCCACTTGATGTGGGCTACCTAGAACAGTGTGCAAAAATATTAGTAGGTGCAAAATACAGCATCCAACTGTTATTAGTGCAAGGCACCCAGACTATATAATGTCTCTCCTGAAATTTCTACACTAACTATTAACTGGCTACTGTGAATAATTTAAGGAGCTGCTATTGAATGTCTATGGAGACTCTCTATCATCCAGGGTATGGTTGTCCTATATCAAAAGGCAACTGGACTTTCTTGGGGGGGGGTGGGTTTTTTTTTAGCTTGAAAATGTTTCGCTTCTCATCCAAGAAGCTTCTTCAGTTCTGCTATTGAACTTGAATGCCTCAAATGGCTTATGGCTTGTATCTGCTAGGCAATTTCTCCTTCAGTGAACGCCATTATTTCAAACATCCAGAGAGGCCCTCTAAAACAGGCATGTCAAACTGCCAGCCCACCCCATTGCAGGCAATGGGAAAAAACTCGCGATATGTCGCCCTAAAAGATTCTTCAGAGTCCAGGAAAAGTCCTTCTCCTGCATGACTAATGCATCATTGAGCAAGATCTCTAAGGAGTCTCCGTATCTTTGCTAAGTTTTAACTATGAATTATGCTGATTTCTGTTTTTGATTTTTTTTTAAATTTTAATTGCCTTAATTATCTTCTCCGACACACATTGTATTTTTTTGTTGTTGTTCTTGCAAGCCATGTTGGAGTAAACAGAAAGGCAGTGTATAAATTTAATACTAAATGGAAATTCCAAGAAAGCTTGAGGAAGAGTGACATAATCGATACAGAGCAAGACGGAGCAATGTGCTGATCTGTGAAAAGAAACTCTAAATGCTGCTGGCAATTCATTTGCTAGTCCAATTTCTTTCTCTTTCTCTTTCTCTTTCTCTTTCTCTTTCTCTTTCTCTTTCTCTTTCTTCTTTTTCCCTTCCTTCTGAGTATCTGATTATCTAGAATTAAATACCCTTAGAATTAAATGGAAATTTAGAAGGGATTTGGAAATGTGGCCATAATGATAATTCTACATTTCCATGGCCAACTGGCATGGCAAAGTTCTGAGGCTGCTGTTATTGCTGTGATCCAAAGGTGCTTTTCTCCCATCTGCACAATGGGAATAAAATTAACCTTTGCAACAACAACAACAAAAAAGACTGTCAAGAGGATTACAGAGATAATGTGTGTGGAGACTTCATTTGTTGCCTATCAATCTGCTCTCATCTACTTTGCAGATGCTCCATGTTTATATAATGCGCCAAGGATGATGGTCAAAAGATCAGTCAGAGCAACACATCTTAGGCTGAAGTCCATTTAGAAGTAGACATTTAGGTATACATTCTCAAGTAATTCAGGCTTTGATTATCTTCTTTCTAGCCTGAGCAATATTAGATCTCCCAGGGAAGTAAAAACTCCACTCTGAGCTCAAATATCTCCTGATGAGTTATCACTCTCTGCAAGACCTTTGACCTCAGGTTGCATATCCCAGCCGTGACCTTCATCAAGAATACATAGAGGTGGAAAAGGTGAAACTGTGCTCTAGCCATCACTATAGCAACCACAGAGGAGGAGGAAACTAAGTTTCCTCCAGTGGGAGACAATTCACAAGAGCCCTAAATCCCAAATGCTGTGGAGAAACCACATTTTCTAGCATTGCCTCTATATTGTATGTGTGTACTTATGGATAACCTGTCTATGTACACACTCTATTGGGGCACAATATAAGCTTGCTAACCTATATTCTTACACTTTATATATCCCACCTTTCCACAGGAACTGATAGTGGCACAGGTGAAGGAATCTCAGCCTGAATAGGTCCCAAGTGATATATGTTTCAATGGGGCTCAAATATATATCTAAAAGCAAAGAGTAAATTAATTCTCTTTCTTGGACCATTCTGCTACTTTCTATGACAAGGTCATTTTTCCTAGCCAATTTACCGGCACTTTCATTTTGTCTCATTTGCTCTTCAAAAGAAAAATAAATGAAATAACCCAGTACTATATAATTTGCTGAGATGCTTTGAGAGCAGCATTGAAAATCCAAAAGTGCCTCCCTCCCTCCCTCCCTCCCTCCCTCCCTCCCTCCCTCCCTCCCTCCCTTCCTTCCTTCCTTCCTTCCTTCCTTCCTTCCTTCCTTCCTTCCTTCCTTCCTTCCTTCCTTCCTTCCTTCCTTGTTTTTTTTAATGAAAACTCAATGCAATTTTAATGTTGACAAGTTGAAGTTTAGTTAGCTGTCTCTTTGGGGAAATGATTTCTTTACAGATGCAAGCATAACTGAAGACAGAATTAATAATTACATTTTCAGTTCAGCTATTTGAAGCCTCCAAGATACTTGTAGAAGCAAAACAACAGGAATTATTTTTCATTTTATTGTCAATTTTTTTATTTATTTATTTATTGTTTATATTTATATCCCGCCCTTCTCCTTGCGGACTCAGGGCGGCTAACAACCAGATAAAAATGCAATCCCAAAACTACAGATTAAAACATAGTTAAAAACAAATATTAATAATTGGTCTGATTAATTTAAAATTACTTTAAAACCCCCATTAAAAATTTCCCCTAGGCCAGTCCTGCAAGCTGGAATAACCATGTC